>NW_007252943.1:213886-228710 GCF_000164805.1 Carlito syrichta
ACCGAGACGGCGGGTGGAGGGGGCCGGGACCACGCGCTGGCGGCGGAGGGATCCCCCGACCCTTCCCCCCATATAAAGAGATACAATGTTTCCTTTTATGGCGAGGCCGCTCCTTATATGGTGAGCCCCAGTGCCCCCGCCCCATTGGTCCGCGGTTCCGGCACCTCCGCTCCCCATTGGCCCGCATCGGCGCTTATTTGCATAGACATACCGAACTCGCTGCTGTCATCCCGCGTCAGACCGCGACTCCGAAAGGGGCGGAGCCGGCGGCTCTTAAAGGAACCGGAGAGGATGCACGACTCCGCCTCCCTGAATTAGAGAAAGGTAGAGAAAATTGGGTGGGACCTGTGGAGAGGAAGCCTGCGAGAGGACGAGCGCGGTCTTGCAGAGCAGCGCTGGGAAACGGGTACTGGGAGGGTTGGAAGCAAACACTGGGGGATCCCCAGACTGGATTGTGGGCTTTGCAGTAAATGAGAAAATACAGACCGGACTCCAAGGAAGGAGCGCGGGGATTGGTTGGAACACCTCCTCACGTATACCTAAGGGAGGCAAAGTTCTTGACCGAGCGGAGGGGGCTTGGGTCCCAGGTGTCCAGACTCGTCGCGCTCCCAGCCGCCCCGCTGTAAATCCCTGCCCACCCCCTACTTCCCTTCCCTTTCCCTCTCTTTTCTAGGCGGCGACACTTTCCCACCAAGGCCGACTCCTAGGTCCTCATTCATCATCCTCTACACTGGGGGGGTTCTTTGGCAGACTTACATCTGGAAAAGGCAAGGGGGGGAAGGGGGAGAGACAGTAGGCCTCCACGTCCCGATGGGGGCAGGGAGGAGAGATGGAGATAAGTGAAGACTTCCAGCTGCAGGCTGGGTTGGGGGAGGGGGTGGTCCCGAGCATAAAGCCCACCCCACAGCCGGTGCAAAGGCCAGAAAGTGTAGTTGGACAGAAAGTTTAAGCAATCTAGCAGACATACGCGCGCGCACACACACACACACACACACACACACACACACACACACGCCCTTTCTGAAAAAACTCCAAAGGATATTTTTAAAAGTTTTTAAAGGTTAGAACTGGTCGGGCTCGGTGGCTCAGCCTGTAATCCCGCGCCTTGGGAGACTGAGGTGAGTGAATTGTCTGAGCCCACGGATTCGAGACCCGCCTGGGCAACTTGGCGAGACCTCATCTCTACAATAAATCAAAAAATTAGCCGGGCGTGGTAGCGCGCGCCTGTAGTTCCAGCTACTTAGGAGGCTGAGGCGGAAGGATCACCGGAGCCCAGCAGGTCGAGGCTGCGGTGGCCGGGAGCACTGCACTCCAGTCTGGGCGACGGAGTGAGACTCCGACTCAAAAAAAAAAAAAAGGAAAAAAGGTTAGAACTAGGATGCTGCAAAGCCAGATTCTAGGTCTGGGTCTTTGCTCCAAGGCAGTGAAAATAAATTGGACTTTGTTACAGCGATTATTCAGATCTGTCTCTTGGTAGCCCTGTGCCTGAAAACAAGTGATTTGAACTCTTCAAATTCCATATTCCTCAATGTTGATATCCATCCCATGAGGTTTTTTTTTTTTTTCCTTCAGAGGTGAGAAAGCAGGAGTTTATTAAGGAGACAAGAAAAGCCCCAAGTGGGAGGAGATCTGAAAGAGGGTTGCCCCCATGAGGTTCTTAACACAGATTTTATAAGATAAAAACTAAAGTGGTCAGTGAATAGTTAGTGGGAGCTACCTGGGGTAAGGCACATCATCCTAGGAATAAAACATCCTGGTGTGTTTAAGGGGATGTGATTCCTGCCTTACAAGTTGTTGAGAGGATTAAATAAAGCAATTGGTGACCCATTAGTGGTAGTAGTAGTCATATCTACCTAGTATGCTGCAACCAGCATTTAAAAGAATAAGTTAGCCGAGGACAGTGGCTCACGCCTTTAATCACAGCATTTTGGGAGGCTGAGGTGAGTGGATTGCCTGAGCCCACAGGTTTGAGACCAGCCTGAGCAACGTGGCGAGACTTCTTCTCTACATAAATCAAAAAATTAGCTGGGCATGTTGGTGCATGCCTGTAGTTCTGGCTACTTGGAAGGCTGAGGCGGAAGGATCGCCAAAGCCCAGCAGGTCAACACTGGGTTAGCGATGAGCGTGCCACTGCGCTCCAGCCTGGGTGACAGAGTGAAACTCTAGCTCAAATAAATAAATAAATAAATAAATAAATAAAAGGCGGGGCGTGGTGGCTCAAGCCTGTAATCCCAGCACTTTGGGAGGCTGAGGCGAGAGGATCGCCTAAGCTCAGGGGTTCAAGACCAGCCTGGGCAACTTGATGAGACCTCATCTCTACCATAAATCAAAAAATAAACCGGGCGTGGTAGCACTCGCCTGTAGTTCCAGCTACTTGGAAATCTAAGGTGGAAGGATCGCCTGAGTCTAGTAGGTTGAGGCTGCAGTGGCCAGGAGTGTGCCACTGCACTCCAGCCTGAGCAACAGCGGGAGACTCTGACTGACACACACACACACACATAAAATAAAATAAAATATAATAAGTTTCCGACTGGGCACGGTGCTATGGCTCATGCCTGTAATCCCAGCACTTTGGGAGGCTGAGGCGGGAGGATTGCTGAGCCCAGGAGTTTGAGACCAACCTGGGCAACATAGTGAGACCTCATCTCTACAAAAAAAAAAAAGTTAGCCCAGTGTGGTGGCATGCACATGTAGTCCCAGTTACTGGGGAGGTTGAGGCTGAAGAATTGCCTGAGTCCAGGAGGTCGAGGCTGTGGTGAACCATGATCATGCTACTGTACTCCAGCCTGGACGACAGAGTGAGGTCCCCAACTCAAAAAAAAAAAACAAAAACTTAGAGTAGTGGGATGGCACCTGTGAATAGCCACTGCACTTCAGCCTAGGCAACATAACAAAGCAAGACCTATTCTCTTTTTATTTTTTGAGACGCATCCAGGTTGGAGTGTAGTGGCATGGTCATGGCTCACCACAACCTTGAACTCCTGTGTTCAAGCGATCCTCCTGCCTCAGCCTCCCAAGTAGCTGGGACTACAGGTGCGTGCCACCATGCCTAGCTAATTTTTGTTGTTGTTGTTGATGGGGTCTCAGTTTGTTACCCAGGCTGTGTTGAACTCCGGGCTCAAGCAATCCTCCCACCTCAGCCTCCCAAAGTGCTGGGATTACAGGTGTGAGCCACTATGCCTGGCAGACCCCATCTCTTTCTTTCTTTCTTTCTTTTTTGAGTTGGAGTCTCACTCTGTCACCCAGGCTGGAGTGCAGTGGCCTGCTCATAGCCACCGCAGCCTCTACCTACTAGACTCCGGTGATCCTCTCGCCTCGGCCTTCCAGGTAGCTGGAACCACAGGCTAGTCAACGTCATATGGTTCAATGTATGTGTGTACTGCATTTCTTTGAGTCACAATCCAAAAACCTTGAGAAGTACTGAAAGTATGTTCAACTGATTTGTACATATATATAGATGCACATAAATATATGAACATGGGCTTATTCATCAAACCCCTAGCCTTACTCTTCTCCACTTTCCTATAGCTTTAACGAGTTTTATTTATTTTTTCCTAACTTACTCTACACAAGAGGGTAGCTAAACATATGGAATGTATTAGCTCAAGAGGAAGAACAGGTCAAATCGATCAGTAGGTTCCAGAAGGCTTTCAGGGCCACAGATAGTGCCTGAGGATGTGTTTTGTCTGAGCAGCACAATGTTACAACCACAGCCCTGGGTTTCATTCTTGCCTGGCCTTGAGACCCCGGTTTAGACACATGCTGAGTTGACCATCCGCAGTAGGAGCACCCCGGAGGACAACTGGGTGGCAGGAGCGTTGTCTGAAAAGAGCATAGTCCTCAGCTTCCCTTCAGATAGACTGTACTTTCTTACTTCACCCAACTCCTGGGTCATTGCACACCACCATTAGTGCCACAGCTCCTTTACCTGCTTGGGATGGCTTCACCTTCACAGAACTTTGTCACCACCAGGAGGCAGGGGGAGACTTACGCCCACACTACTGGATTACTACAGGGTCAAGGGCCAAAACTGTTGATGGGGACAAGGACAAAATAAAAACTGGTTCAAAAGTGTGTTTTGTTTGTTACAATATTTTAAAAATCAGGAAATTTTGATGTAAAAATCTGAATATCTGGCCTCCTTCAAAAATTTGGAATTTACTTTTTTCAAAAAATTAGCCAGGTGTTGAGGCATGCACCTGTAGTCCCAGCTACTCTGGAGGCTCTAGCAGGAGGATCGCTTGAGCCCAGGAGAGGAGGCTGTGGTGAGCCATGCTGGTGCCACTGCACTCCAGCCTGGACAAGAGATCCTGACTTTAAAAAAAAAAAATTACTTTCACGCCAACCTAAAACTGTTTTCACTTAGAATTAACCATTACCCAGGGATTCATAATTTTAGAGGCAAAGAAGTTCTCGATTGTGATGGCATTAAAGAAATGGAAAGGAAAAGAAATTGAGCGTGCCCAGGAAAAGTCCAGAAAGTCACACTTCAAACACGAATAATGCTTACCTCTGGAGAGAGAGATTTGGGATGAGAGGGATGTGTTTTTTGCTTTATTTAAGTCTATACCATTTGACTTCTTCCACAATTATTATTACTGTTATATAATTTTCTTCTCTTAAAATTAAGCAAAAATAGAAACAGGGGAGAGGTAAAATAAATGGGTTTTGATGGGCTGCGCAGGGAGTGGGGTGCACAGAGAAGACTCATGATGAATTAAGATTTTGAGTAAGAGTGACTATTCTCCAAGCAGCGGTACCATTAATGGAAACAGGGAACTTGGGCAGAGGAAGAGGTTTAGGAGAGAGAGAAGTTCCGCTAAGGCGATCCTCAAGCGATCCTCCTGCTAGAGGATCCAAGGAATAAGGCAGAGGGAAATGTCCAGTAGGAAGTACAGAGACTGGAGCTTGAGGTAAAGAATGGGATTAGAGCTAAGAGCCTGGGAACTGTCCACACTGAAGAGCCAATTAGGACCATGTGAGATTGAGATGGGAGTCCTGAGGGTGGCGAAGTAGAAAAAGGAAGGTCAAGGATAGAGTCTCAGGAGAACAGCCAGCTCTTGGGACAGGCAGGAGAAAAAGAATCCTCAGCCAGGACTGGAGAAGGACTGGTCAGAGAAGCTGGAGACACAAGTCGAGAGAGTGTGAAGAAGATTTGGGGATTAATGACCTTCTGGAATAATGCGTTTCAAATAATTCTAAGTGCGAGTCACAGTAAGAAAGTATCTTTACATTGCAACCTGTGGTAAATTAGATGACTGTTCCCCACTCTTCACATCCCATGTTGGAATTATACATCTACATCCTTTGCCATGTGAAGAGTCTCCTGCTGGTGTTGATGTTGTTTTTACCATGTGACGTGATTTAGCCAGGAAAATGTTAGCAGACTTGGGGGTTGTTGTTGTAGTTTTTTTTTTTTTTGAGTTGGAGTCTCACTCTGTCGCCCAGACTGGAGTGCAGTGGCCGCTCCTGGCCACCGCAGCCTCAACCTGCTGGGCTCCGGCGATCCTTCCTTCCGCCTCAGCCTTCCAAGTAGCCGGAATTACAGGCATGCGCTACCACGCCCGGCTGATTTTTTGATTTATTGTAGAGATGAGGTCTCGCTGCCCAGGCGGTGTTGTAGTTTTTTTTAAGAGACAGGACCTTGTTATGGTGCCCAGACTGGAGTACAGTGGCTATTCTCAGGGGTGATCATAGCGCACTACAGAACTCCTGGGCTCAAGCAATCTTCCTGCTCAGCCTCCTGAATGGCTGGGACTATAGGTACATACCACTGTACCCAGTTTGTGGTTTTAAATGTGCTTGCGTGATCTGGCTTGACCTCTTGTGCTCTGCTACTGCACGAGAGCGTGCTCTGGATACCAGCAGACTAAACTAGACCTCCATACTGGCACCAAGCCAGCTGAACTCAGCTAAGCCCAGCCCAAATCAGCCAAACTTCACCAACCTGCAGATTCACAACTGAGAAAAATTGTTGTTGTAAACAACTGAGATTTGGAGGTTATGTAGCATCCCCATCCCAACAGTTAACTAATACACAATCAATGCATACATATATGTATCAAATATAACACAACTTTATCAGACAATATTTACCCTTATAGCAAACAACATACTCTGATATTCTGACATTTCCATTATGTTTCATTTTTCAAATACTAGTTGCAACCTAGCATTTAAAAACACTACTCTAGATAATTTTTTTTCACTTTAGGGACATAACACACAGTATATATCAGCAACCGTGGCACATTTACTAGCTATGTAATCTTGGGCAGTCTACCTGACTTCCCTCAGCCTTGGTTTCCTAATTGGTGAAATGGGTATAATCTTATCTGGCTAACAGAAAAGTTACAGAGATAAAATGAGATAATGCATAGTAGATGACTAGTACAGAGCAAGTCTTCAAAAAATATTAGCTATTATTTTTATTACTGAGAAGATCAGTAAGGAACAGAAGGGACTAGAACAATTTCAGAATTCGGGACTCATTTCTTTAGGATGGAGAACCAGATTGAAATTACTGGAAGAGGGCCGGGTTCAGTGGCTCAGCCTGTAATCCCAGCACTTTGGGAGGCCGAGGCGAGTGGATTGCCTCAGTCCGCAGGTTTGAGACCAGCTCGGGCAATCTGGCAAGATCTCGTCTCTACAATAAAATTAAAAATAGGCAGGCATGGTAGCACGCATCTGTAGTTCCAGCTACGCGGAAGGCTGAGGCAGAAGGATCGCCGGAGCCCAGAAAATCGACGCTGTGGTGGCTGTGAGCGTACATACCACTGCACTCCAGCCTAGGCGAAGGAGTGAGACTCCAACTCAAAAAGAAAAAGAAAAAGAAATTACTGGAATACAGTAGAGGATAACTGATGATACGTGGTCTAGGCATTAAGCAGTACCTGTCTCTGCTTGGTTCTACCTACTTCATCTCCCTACTAGAGTCTTAAAGGGACTCAGAGACCCAAGACTGTCATTAACTTCCTCTCTAATCCTACTCCAACTTGTTCCACCTCACACTTCTCCCCTTCCCATCTGAGCATGAGGACTGGGTCAGCCCAGAGAAAAAGTAGTTGACAGAGAGCAACACAGGGTCACATGGACAACCAGTGATCTTCCCTCCTCCACGCCTGCATTCTCAATTGTCCTGTGAACTGGACAGAAGACCCAGTATCTGCCAGTTAATCCTGCCCAAGCCGCAGCAGACTCCATGAAGGCACATGGCCCCTTCTGATCACCAAGGGAAGAAGGAACATCATTCCTGAGCAAGAGCAGGAAATGAGTCTCAGAAACAGGTTGTAAAAAAGGCTTCTTTATTGAGAGCAGCGAGTGTAAAAAAAACAATAACAAACAAAACACAAAACTAAAACAAAAAACAACAACAATAAAAGAGTGAGACAGGGGTGGCCCACCCTAGCCATCTCCTCCAGGGCCACTCCTACCTCCCATGCCCACCCACCCCACGCTGCAATTACATATAAAAGCCGCCCACGGTGCATACAAAAAGGGCGGGTTATATAGTGTCAAAAGCTCCTGAAAACTCCTTCATCTGCCAGGCACTTAGGACGAGGAAAGGAGAGAAGAGTGGGGAGAAGGCATGGGTCTGGGTCAGTGTGCACAAGCCCACGGTGGGAAGGACACACTTGCTGTATCTTCCACAATCCTGGTCTAGACCTCCTGGAGGGGCCCGTGGGCCAAGAGACTCCTTGACCCTGTGCCAGAACTACCCCAGAACTTGAGAATATTAAGGAATTCCCTTGCCCAAACCCAGCTCATCCCAACCCAGCCTCCCTAGGCAAAGTTGGAAGGTGAGTGGCAAAGCTGGACCTGGTCAAGGGGAGAAGTCGCAGGCCAGAAATTGGGGTTACCTGAGGCACCCACGTTGTCCCTGATGGGGGAAGGGGTGGCAGAGAAAGCTGTCTGGCCCAAATCCTAGTCACCCAGTCTGGGTCCGAATCAGCCTCCCAAAAGGCTGAGGGCGAAGGAGAGGAAGAAAGCCCAGGCCCTGCTCAGACCTCATCAATGCCTGTTGTTCTAGAGCGGGGCCCCAGGGCCCAGGAGGACAGGGATCTTGCCCATCATGCTACAGGCTCCCCTCAAGAGATGTGCTCCCCTGCCCATGCTATCCTGAGGCACAGCCTGCCGGGCTCCCTCCTCACGGCTTGCTGTCCACGGAGCTGTCTCCCAGGGTGTTCACAATCTCACTGAAGGAGGGCCGGTCCTTGGGGCTGGGGGCCCAGCAGCGCTGCATCAGCCGGTAGAGCTTGGAAGGGCAGCCCTCAGGCTGCGGGAGTCTAGCCTTCCCAGCCTGCAAATCTGCAGGGAAGATAGGGGGTGGGGAGTTGGTCGAAATATTTAACAACCTGTCCAATGCTCTGTGGAACCTGCAGGTCCCACAAACAGCCCCAAGAGGATGACTCTGGGGGAGTGCTAGCCAGTGGGGGGGGGCACTGGCAACCGGAAGGGACGACTCTCCTAACCCCAGCTCACACAGGCTGGCAGAACAGGGTCTATGCAGCAGAGCTCATGCATGGGAGCTGAAGTGGGTTGATGGACTGGCATCAGAGTGGCTGGAGTTGTCACTGGGGGTAAATGCTACTTGTTAACCAGTATAAAAGTACTTAAGTACTTTATCAACCAGAGTGGTCATATCTGTGTGTCTAATAAATAACAGCCCTCAGAAATGAGGCAGGCCGAACTGGCCCGGGAGCCCTGAGCAATCTGGAGCCTGTCTAGAATCATCCCTTGGCAACACGGCTGCCTACCTGCCAGCACTTCATCATCTGCCTGCCCACCATGGGGCATCTCTCCGTGGGTGAACACTTCCCACATCAGCACACCGAAGGCCCAGACGTCAGACTTGGTGGAAAAGTCACCTTCCAGGATGGCCTCGGGGGACATCCAGCGCAGTGGCACCCAGGCCTGGCGGAAGTGGTAGTACTCACTGCAAAAGAAAAGCAACATAGGGGTGGAGGTAGGCTAGGGGACAAGTCTGGCTGGCATCCCAGATTCATCCCACATCTAGGACCTATCACCAGGCTGATAATACGAATGCTAAGCACAGGAGTACACTGGATAAAATCTAGAGGCATCCACAAGGGGCTTGATGGTTAAAAAATTCCATGAGAAACAAACTCTGTCTAGATGTTTACAGAAGAGCTAATAATCATATATACCTAATATTTTGGCTGTAAAAATGTAGAAAACAAGAACCGTTAAGTGGAGTTTTATTAGTGATAAACCAATAATGACTAAACAGTCAGACAAAAGGGGGTGACTTAGAACTGAGGTGACCCCCGGGGAAGTTCCCGGCAGACACTGTGTGGCATGTGTGGGTCCTCCAGAGCAATCTCTGGTCATGGGTGCTGAGTTTTAAGTCTTAGCTTTCAAAATGACAGTCACTGAATTCAGAGAGTTACAGAGGAAGCCATATAAATAGTTCAGTTATATGCAAACTGTTATCAAGTTTGCCAAGTTATTTAATTTTTTTTGAGTCAGGGTCTCACCCTGTCACCCAGGCTGAAGTGCAATGGCACAATCACAGCTCACTGCAGCCTTGATCTCCTGGGCTCAAGTAAGCCTTCCACCTCAGCCCCCCCAATTAGCTGGGACTACAGGCATGCACCACCATGCCCAGGCAATATTATTTTTATTTTGTGGAGACAAGATCTTATTATATTGCCTAGATTAGACTTGAACTCCTGTGCTCAAGCAATCCTTTCGTCGCAGCCTTCCAATCTTGGCTTACAGGTGTGAGCCACAGCATCCGTCCCAAGTTTGCCAAGTTATTTTTAAAGAAAGGCATATAATTTTTTTTTTTTTTTTGGGTTGGAGTCTCACTCTGTTGCCCAGACTGGAGTGCAGTGGCCGCTCCCGGCCACCGCAGCCTCGACCTGCTGGGCCCCGGTGATCCTTCCGCCTCAGCCTTCTGAGTAGCTGGAACTACAGGCATGCGCTACCATGCCCTGCTAATTTTTTTTTTTATTTATTTATTGTAGAGATGAGGTCTCACCAAGTTGCCCAGGTGGGTCTCAAACCCGCGGGCTCAGGTAATTCAATCACCTCGGCCTCCCAAAGAGCGGGATTACAGGCTGAGCCACCGAGCCCGGCCGGCATATAATTTTTTATCCCTAGAGAAAATTTACAACCACAGGGGACTTGCAGCCCAAAGCCTGTTGCACCTTTGGAAAAGGGATGAGAAAGCGCTGCCCGTTCCCAGGTCCTTTGGCTTTGAACTCAGCAGGCACTAAGCCCTTTCCCATCCCCCTAAACTGCATCTGCCCTCAGCCTTTCACCCTCTGGGAAAAAGCGAGGAGTCCCCTCTCATGTCCTTCTACCTGTTGTATACATCCTTGCTGAGGCCCAGGGCTGACACCTTCACCTGTCTCTGGGCGCTGACCAGGCAGTTGCGAGCAGCCAAGTCCTTATGCACAAAGCGGTTGTTGGATAAGTGCTCCATGCCCAGGGCCACTTGGGTGCACAGGGCCACCTAGAGAGAGAAAAGGGACAATCAGCACAGCCCAGGACTAGGGATCAAGGTAACTACCCTCAACACAACCACTGGTGGGAGTCCTCAATGCTACTGATGTGCTCCTTAGGAAGCCCAGAAACACAACAACCTCCACTTCCTTGTCTGTAAAATGGGGATAATACCAGTAGCTGCCTCCCTGGGTTGCTGAAAGAATTAATTAAATGAAATAAGTGCCTGATACCATGTGAACACAAAGAGTGCTGGATTAAGTGAGTGGCACATGAGGCTGGGGGTATACAGTAACTACCTGTTGAGTGAAAAAATAACTGGGCAGAAATCATAGCTTATATAGCTTTATGGGTCTTTTTTTTCTTTTTACTTCAAAAGTCTGTATCTTCCACTAGTTGTATTAAAAATGTGTGTGTGTGAAAAGGTACATAGACGTACATGACTAGCTGTCTCCAAGGAAAGGAAATAGAGGCTAGAGAGTAGAGACACAAGAAAACTTCTGGCTTATATTGTTTAAATTGTGGGGGGGGAGGAGGAAACACACAACCAACAATGCTAGCACCACAGAAACCCTCGAGGGTTCCTTCCCAATTAAGCATTCTCCCTCACCTCAAGAGGTTAAACCACTACCCTGATTTTCGTGATAAAAATGTCTTTCCTTAGCCGGGCGTGGTGGCGTGTGCCTGTAGTTCCAGCTACTTGGAAGGCTGAGGCAGAAGGATCGCCTAAGCCCAGCATTGAGGCTGCAGTGGCCATGAGCATGCCACTGCACTCCTGCCTGGTTGACAAAGTGAGACTCCAACTCAAAAAAATAATAATAATAAAATGTCTTTCTTGTTCTTTATAGTTTTATCACTTATACATACATTTCTAAACAATATAATTCAGTTTTGCCTGTGTTGGAACCAGACAAGGCTGGAAACACACAAATGTATACTCTTTTGTGCCTTGATTTTTTTTCACTCAACAGCGTGAGATTCATTTTAAAAATTTTAATCGTTGTACTTAGTCTGTTTCTCACAATGAGTATACCATACTTTAATCGTTCTAATGCCAATGAATATTTAGGTTGTTTCCAGTTTAGAGCTATTGAGAAAAATGCATCTATGAACATTTTTGTAGGTTTACACATGCATGTGCTTCTCTAAGATAACTAAGAGTGGATCATGGAATGTGAATATCTCTTAGCACTATAAAATGATGCCAAACTATTTTCCAAAGTGTAAAAAGAGTTGGAGCGATTTTTCACTGATACTCTTTTTTTACTTTTGAGCCTCGTGAATGTATTATGCTATACATTATATAATAAATGTAATTATATATTAAAGTACATATTAATGCAGTGAACAAATATAAATTGAAGCCAAGTGCTTGTAGTTCCAGCTAATCAGGAGGCTGAGGAGGGAGGATTACTTGAGCCCAAAAGCTCAAGGCCTGCCTGGGCAACACAGTCAGACCCTGTCTTTTTTTTAAAAAATTGAGCACCTACCGTGTGTCACAGAATAGAAATATTGGTGGAATATAACAAGACTGGCCAAAGTAGGAATTTTGGTGAGAGAACAGTCTAAAAGGGAGATAAGAATTGTACCCGCCTAATGGTGTCACTACCAGAAAGAGATGGTCCATGGCAAACAGTCAAATCAGAAACACTATGAGAGTACTTGTAAAGACCAGGGTCCTTTCACTTCTGCAGCCCCAAGGGACATGTGGGGCTGTAGCATTCCCTTACATGCAAACAGAAACGTGAAGAGGTCCCTGTGACCTATGGGAGATTATTGAACAAGCTACTGGTCAGCTGTGTGTTTCTTCTGGCATCCGACTCACTCCAGAATATAGATGGGAGAAGTCACCCACTATATAATGCAATCTTGGAGGCATGGGATAAGCATGTGACCAATATCCAGTCTCATTGGTGATAAAGGAAACACAAACCAAGGCCTGATGACATATCGCTTTACACTTATCTGACTGCAAAAGTTCAAACATCTGTCTTCAACTTATCTCAAATGGTTCAGAAAAAAATGCATAAAAATAATATGCCCACATATACAAAAATAGAAAGAGAATGAAAAAGCAAATGGGACAAAATGTAAACAAATGAATCTTGATAAATGGTTTGAAGGAGTTCCTTGAACTATTCTTACACTTTCGAAAGTAGGAAATACTGACCAGGCATGGTGGCTCACGCCTGTAATCCCAGCAGTTTGAGAGGATTGCCTGAGCCCATGGGCTCGAGACCAGCCTGGGCAACATGGTGAGACCTCATCTCTACAATAAATAAATAAAAAATTAGGCCAGGCTTGGTGGCTCAGCCTATAATCCCAGCACTTTGGGAGGCCGAGGCAAGTGGATTGTCTGAGCCTCCGGGTTCGAGACCAGCCCAGGCAACTTCTCATCTCTACAATGAATAAGAAAAAAAAAACGAGCCAGTGGGCCCGGAGGTGGGGCTGCTGGCTATGGAACTAGCCATCCCTGGCTGGCTTGGAGCAGCTTCACCGGCCTGACTCCCAGAGGTCACAGGAAGGCAAGCAGAGGTGTGCCTATGGTTCTGTCTACTTGAAAGGCTGAGGCGGAAGGAATGCCAGAGCCCAGCAGGTCAAGGCAGTGATGGCTGTGAGCGTGCCACTGCACCCAGCCTGGGTGACAGAGTGAGACTCCAACTCAAAAAAAAGAAAAAAGAAAAAGAAAAAATTAACCAGGTGTGGTGACACACTCCTGTAGTTCCAGCTACTTGGAAGGCTGAAGAGGAAGAATCACCTGAGCCCAGCAGGTTGAGGCTGTGGTGGCCGTGAGCATGCCACTGCACTCCAACCTGGGCAACAGAGTGAGACTCCAACTCAAAAAATAAAAAAAAAAGAAAGTAGGAAATATCAAAACTAAAACTTACTAAACCTACACACACACACACACACACACACACACACACACACAGCCAATAAGCACATTTTAAAAAAATAACTAACTAAAAGTTAAAGCAGGCCATGTATGAACCAATAATTATAGTATGTCATGGATTAACCAAGGATTATTTCTGGTTAATCTGATTCTCTGCTACTGAGCTTTCAAAAACGAAAAAAGAATGAATGGGAGTACTAGGGGTCTGCTGCCAAGTTACTTGGTGCAAGTAAGAGACCAGCCACTTGGAGAGAAGGGAAAGGGGTATTTATTGAGCACCTACTGTGTGCCGGGCCCCATGCAAAGCTGGCTGCCTCTCATCACACACGTTCTGAGACAGGGCTCATCCTCGGCTTCATTCAAGGTTCCATGGCAAGGCTTTACACCAAGCCTGGTGCCAACGCCTGGCTCTCTCCTAACCTGCAGCTGCCCCTCCTGGGTCACATCACTGCTGATGGGCTGTCCGCCCACCAATGGGCCCAGAGGTGGGGCTACTGGCTATGGAACTAGCCATCCCTGGCTGGCTTAAAGGAACTTCAACAGCCTGACTCCCAGAGGTCACAGGAAGGCAAGCAGAGGTGTCAAGCCCAAGTGTTAGGAGAGGGGACACTCCAAAGACAGCTTTTCTCCGCCTTCTTGGGTGGGGGCCAGTGACATCCCTATGAGCCCCACAGCCTCCACTGGTTGTTTCCTGACTACAATCACAACCTCTTTGTATGTCATGAAACCGATTTAGTGAATCTTAACCTGCATTATACAAAAAGAAAAAAAGAAAAGAAATAGAATAGAAAACAGAGTAAGCTGGGCTCGGTGGCTAGCCTACAATCCCGCTTCTTTGGGAGGCTGAGGTGAGTGAATTCCCTGAGCCCAGGGGTTTGAGACCCACCTGGGCAACTTGGCGGGACCTCATCTCTACAATAAATCAAAAAATTAGCCGGGCGTGGTAGCGCACGCCTATAGTTCCAGCTACTCGGAAGGCTGAGACGGAAGGATCGCCGGAGCCCAGCAGGTCAAGGCTGCGGTGGCCGGGAGCGTGCCACTGCCCTCCAACCTGGGCGGCAGAGTGAGACTCCAACTCAAAAAAAAAAACAGAGTAAATCACACTTAGTAAGGATCTCATTCATTAAACTTTTCATTTTTAAAACATATACATATGAGTGTGCTGGGTTGTGATGCAAAATGAACTTTTTGCTACAGTGGGACTCAGCCAAAAGAAAGTTTAAAAAAACAATGGTCTGAGGCCAGACGAGATGGCTCTTGCCTGTAGTCCCAGCACTTTGGGCAGCTGAGGTGGGAAGACTGCTTGAAGCTAGGAGTTCAAGACCAGCCTGGGCAACACAGCAAGACTCTGTCTCTACAAACAATTTTTTTTTTTTTGGAGTTGGAGTTGGAGTCTCACTCTGTCACCCAGACTGGAGTGCAGTGGCCACTTCCGGCCACCGCAGCCTCAACCTGCTG
>NW_007252943.1:229247-258120 GCF_000164805.1 Carlito syrichta
CCGGGATCGGTGGGTCAACCTGTAATCCCGCACCTTTGGGAGGCTGAGGTGAGTGAATTGCCTCAACCCACGGGTTTGAGACCCGCCTGGGCAACTTGGTGAGACCTCATCTCTACAATAAATCAAAAAAATTAGCCAATGTGGTAGCACGCGCCTGTAGTTCCAGCTACTTGGAAGGCTGAGGCGGAAGGATCGCCGGAGCCCAGCAGGTCGAGGCCGCGGTGGCCAGGAGCGGCCACTGCACTCCAGTCTGGGTGACAGAGTAAGACTCCAACTCAAAAAAATAAAAAAGTAAAAATAAATAAATTAATTAAATTAAAAATTAAAGATAGCTGGTGTGGTGGTGTACACCTGTAGTCCCAGTAACTCAGGAGGCTGAGGCGGAAAGATTGCCGTGCACAGGAGTTCAAGGCTGTAGTGAGCTATGTCGTGTCACTGTACTCTAACTTGGAGAGCAGAGCAAGGCCCTGTCCCTAAAACAAAAGCAAAAACAATGGTCTAAACCTGTGCTGTCTTATACAGCAGCCAATAGCCCCATGTGGCTATTTAAATTTAAGTTAATTAAAACTAAGTAAAATTTAAAATTCAGCTGTGAAGTAGCCACATAAGGTTAGTAACAACTATGCTGGCCAGCAGATATGTGGAACATTTCCATCATCACACAAAGCCCTATTAGACAGTTCTGATCTAAATCACCACCGGACTGGACTTAACTTCATATCCCATGTATTGACTGACACTGCATTAATGTGGAGATGCTAAATGAATGATGCCATCAGAGTTGGAAACTGTCTCATCTTCTTTATGCATTTCTTTATCAGTAGTAAAGACACAAAAATCTCCAGATAGCTTCTAGCCAGGTCAGGTGTGGTGGCTCATGCCTGTAATCCCAGCACTTTGGGAGGCTGAGGTGGAAGGACTGTTTCAGCCCAGGAGTTCAAGACCAGCCTAGGAAATATAGCGAGACCTTCTCTCAAAAAAAAAAAAAAAAAAAAATATATATATATGTATTAGCTGAGCATGGTGACGTACACCTGTAGTCCCAGCTACTCAGGAAGTAAAATAAATTTTACTTAGGGATCACCTGAGCACAGGAGATTGAGGCTACAGTGAGCCATGATCATGTCACTGTACTCCAGCCCGGGTGACAGAGACTCTGACAAAAAACAAAAAATAAACAGATTAGCTTCCAACTAAACAAGTTTAAACAGTGAGAATAGTTAAAGAGGGTGGATGGGTCTGCCAGGATTATTGAGCCTCATGGGGTACAGGGTGGTACACTGGATCTCCATGGGAAGTAAAGGTTACACCCTCAAGATAACTCCAAGAGTGCCGTCCTCAGAATGCCCCAAGCGCAATGGTGGTAAAAGGGCCAGATGAGCACTGATGTGGCTATCATAAACAGGGCCAACTCTACTTCAGGCTTCAAAACTCCAGGGCATCGTCCACCCTTGCCCAGCTAACTGTAAGTGGACAGACAAAGGCTTTGGTAATGTGCCCTCATCAGAAGTGTGATTCCCCTCTGCCTGCTCTGTCTGATCTGTCTGACAAGCTAAACAATCTGCTGCTGGTCAAGGGAAAGAGAAGGCAGATTTGGTGTGGCAACTAACTTGCTATCTTTCCAGAGAGGCAGTGCTTCTGGAAATACTGGTGAAGCAAGGCCAGTAAAAGAGAATTCT
The DNA here is from genome assembly GCF_000164805.1 of Carlito syrichta. Taxonomy (NCBI): domain Eukaryota; kingdom Metazoa; phylum Chordata; class Mammalia; order Primates; family Tarsiidae; genus Carlito; species Carlito syrichta. The sequence continues at coordinate 230,927 of NW_007252943.1, forward strand.
GCTAGGTCTAAGTCAATTATGTGTTTCTCTGCTGCTGGGCAAGACACCACCAGATGGCCACTGGATTAATTCTCAAATACTGTTATAAGAGACCTATTCTTGGGTCAAGACCAGACACACCCCTTCCTTCCCAACTAAAACACCCCAAGGGCTTCCCACATTCCAGCCAACCCTATTGATCTGCTTTCACAACAGGCTTTCTGTTTCCTGCCACAACAACTGACTGCGTGAAGCCACCAGGTATGCTAAGTGATCCTGCGTGGTCCACCAGGTGTGCTAAGTGATCCTGCTTCTGGTCATGCCATTAGCATGCAGGTGACCAATGGAGCAATCATAGGTTTCAGTTCTCTGACACCACCTTACCAGCTACTTTAAAAGGCATCATTCATAGTTATGCCAACAACCAGGGTCTGTGTCTTTGATTTCTGTCACTATCCCACCGCTATCTTGAAATCCTCCTGGGACTCCCCTCAGCCTACCTGCACCAAGTAGGGCACCCTCATTCCAACTCTAGCTGGTCAGGGAGCACGCTGCCTACCACTCCACCTCCCTTTACATGCTTAACCTTTCCTTGTTCCATTTCCTAGGTCCCAGGAATATAAAGTGATAAGGTAACTCCCTACATTAGCAGTGCAAGAAAGGAGCTATAGGTTTTAGTATATCTTTCCCAAGAATTTTCACTGTCATGGAATCCCTGCTGATCAAGACCCATGTGGGTTTTGAAACCAATTTATTATGTTCTTTAAAAAAAGAAAAGAGAATACGATAGGAAATATCGCATGCATCAAACATAGCATTTGAAAGCTCACTGTTAATTATATGTATATGTGCATGCGCATGCTTTTTTCTTCTTTTTAAAAAACAGATCAGATCACACTGTGTTGCCCAGGCTGGTCTTGAACTCCTGGACCCAAGGGATCCTTCCACATCAGCCTTCCAAATAGCTGGGATTACAGGTGCCCACTACTATGTCTGGCTTAAAATACATTTCTTATAGGGAATCAAAAACATTTCAAAATCATTGGTCTCCACCAAGGCTCCTTGAACTTCAATGAGCTTAAGAATCAGTTGGAGAACTTGTTGAAAAATTCAGATCCTTGAACTCCACTCTCAAATACTCTGATTCCTTCATTCTCAGGCCTGGTTCAGAAATCTGTTTTTTTTAAAGCAGCCCCTCTTCTGATAGGAATATTGTCCTTAGAGAGGGTGGAATCCAACTTATTAAGGCTGCCCTATCAAATGTAAGATGCTAGCCAGGCTCAGTGGCTCAGCCTGTAATCCCGCGCCTTGGGGAGGCTGAGGTGAGTGGATTGCTTGAGCTGCGGGTTCAAGACCCGCCTGGGCAATTTGGCGAGACCTCATCTCTACAATAAATCAAAAAATTAGCCGGGCGTGGTAGCGCGCGCCTGTAGTTCCGGCTACTCGGAAGGCTGAGGCGGAAGGATCTCTGGAGCCCAGCAGGTCAAGGCTGCGGCGGCCGGGAGCAGCCACTGCACTCCAGTCTGGGCGACAGAGTGAGACTCCTACTCAAAACAAAACAAAACAAAACAACAAATGTAAGATGCTAGGACAAAGAAAAACATGGAAATGAAGTTTAGCAAGGGTAGCGATGACCTTCAGTCACACGAACAGAGGTAACTGACTTCCTATTAGCCTATTTCTCTGTCCCAGCCAGAGAAACCTACCTTGACTCCCCTCTCTCCTGAAGTCATTCCCTTCCTGCCATTCAACTACTTCCTGTCCTTTAGAACTGAACTCGAATGGTTTTCTCTACCAGGAAAACTTCTTTGTTAACTACAACATCTGTCCACCTAAAGGACGTAAGTGTCTTCAAGTCTCTTAGTTATGCCTCTCACTCAATTCCTTATCTCACGTATTTAAGGCACATGCCACACTCATTTACCTAACCCCCCCATCGTGTGTCCAAGGGGTCCTTAGGGCTATATCTGGCTCAGTTAGGGTTTGCCTGCTCTATGGGTATCTTAATTTGTGGGTCCTTTGGTCCTGAAATCCCACCTAGTTGGGGTAGCATGTCCTGTGCTTGGCTTCCCCTTTATAGCTACTACAGACAGTTCCCGAAGCTTCACAGGGAGGGAGGCAGGGCTGTGGTGTGGGAGAGGGGCCAGGTCACTCGCCCGGCCTGAGCCTTAGTAAATCCAACTAACGGGAGGGGCCGGCCTAAAGTGCCTAGAGCTGCTTCCCTAGAGAGACCAGGAGGTAGCCAGGGTCCTATTCACCAGCCAGGCCTTCCTGCTCTGACTCCAGAGTCTGTGACCTGGGTAAACCTAGGTTAGGAATGGTCTCCTGGGAGGGAGGGTCTTAGCAGTCTCTGCCTACCCTGCCCTGAGCTCTGACTGGTTTAAGAGGTCACTTCACTGTCAGCTTGGAAGCAGACTGCTCAGTCACACGAAAGGGAGTAGATCCATTTCAGAGGGGAGAGGAGGCGGCTGTGAGTAGGAAGAGCCTGAGGGAAGACAGAAGAGGCTGGGCCGCACTGGGAAGGGGGAAGCAGGCAAGCTTTCCCTTCTTCTTTGTTTCAACCCAGGTCTGCTCCACCATGAAGCCCAAGTCAGGGCTCTGTGCCCAGAACCTCTGCCCAGAAGGCAGGAGGAGAACCGGAAGGAAATGCTGGGCAGCTCACAGCCCAAGTGAGAGTGAAAGGTGAAAACCACAGAGGGTAAAACTTGGGCAGCCCATTCACAGAAGAGTCTTCTACATTCAGAGGCTGTACAAACACGCTCAGGGTCACATCCAGCTGGCAGGTCCCTGGACTTGGGCTGCTTGCTGCTCCTCCAGTTCAGCACTCACTCCAGGTGAGCAGATGTCCTGCTCCCATGGAAGCTCCTGCCCCAGAGGCAAAGGCCAAGAGCAGCTCTTCTATGCAAAGCTAACAGGGTAATACAAAGCTACTCCCAAGCTACATGACTGGCTACATCACTGAAACCATCTAAGCCTCAAGTTCTTCGTCTACTCCTGTGATCAGTATGATAATGCACGTGAAGTACTTACCAGAGACCCTGGCCCATAGCGATTGATCGTTCTGTCAATGGTGCCTGTTGCTATGACTACCTTTGCTCCTGGCTCACTCTGGGTAGCCCTCTCCCTTTCTCCTTCCCTCCTGTCCTCACCTTCTGCTTGGTGCTAAGGGGTTGTGACTTCAATTTTTCATCCTTGCTCTTGGAAATCCTCAGGAACTGTTTGAGATCTCCCTAAGGGAAAAACCAAGCATCTCAGGTCAGAGCCCAGACATTGGCTGTAAAGCATCAAATCAAGCAAGTGCTTGAAGAGTTCCTGCCCAGGGAGGCAACAAGAATTCCTGTTCTAAATGTCTACCCCAGCCTGGACTCCCTTCCTGAGGGGAAAGTCCACTGGGATTGCAGGAATTAAAAAATATATAGGGGATGCCTCCTAGAAGCTCAGTCAGAAAGAGAAGAGCCCCCAGACCAGTGGAGTGACAAACCCCTGCCCTCAGTGAGCCAGGAGGAAAACAGAGCCCCCTCCTCTCTGTCCTCATAGATCCCTGAGAGGAAACCTTTGTCCTTTAGGGCTTATAATTTAATAGAAATGAACCCAGGAGAACACCAGCAGCAGAAACATACAGAGTACTAATAAGTACTTGTTAATGGAAAAAGAGAATGACTCCTCCCAGCTCCTGCTCCAGAGCTGGGGATTTGAGAAGCAGCAGTTTGAGGACCGAGGGGGTCAGGGCTTGGACAGGTGGGGAATGAAGAGGAAGGGACAGCTCTGGGAATGACAACTTGAGTGAGGAGGAGAAGGCTGGTGGCTGGGCAAACACTTGTGCCACAGGTGGTACTGGGAAGGAAGGAAGGAAAATCAAGTTCTGATAGTTTATTCTCAGGTGGGACAAGTCCTGGGGAGGAAAAAATAGCCAACCAAAGAAAACCAGAGTCAGAGGACACGACCCGGAAGGTACACAGGCAGTGTGCAGAGACGCCCCAGATAAACTTAGGATCAATCCCCAGATACAGGCAGGAAAGATGGGGTGCTGATGAAGGAAAAGCAAGTGTCAGAGCTGGGAGAGCGGGAAGTTGAGCATCTCAAGGGGGCAACAGCAGCCAGGCAGAGGTCTCAGCTGAGACCACAAGACAAGGGTTCCATGGAGCCCCAACCCTCGACCCCCACCCCTGTAGGACACTGCCCTGCCCGAGGGTCCCCTGCCATAGCATACCAGGTCCACATACTCCAGCACCATGTAGTGGGGCTCGGCCTCCCGGCACAGCCCCAGGAGCCGCACCACGTTGGCGTGGTTCAGCTTCCCAAACATCTCGAACTCCCTCCGGAAGTCCAGCTGCTGCTGTTCATCCTTACTCTGCAGGCTCTTCACAAGCACCAGGGTCTCTGCCACTCCCTCCTCCAAGCCCTGAGCCTTTGCCAGGAACACCTCCCCAAACTCACTTTTCCCTGTGGGTACAGGTCTGAGTCAGCTCAGCGGGCTGCCTCACCCAAGCACAGGCAGCCCTTGACTTGGGGGAGGAGCCCAGTCTCTTAGACAGTGGGGACCCACCCACCTGGCCTGGGAGCTGGTCCAGGTTCTGCTGTGACCCCTTCTCTCCCTCAGCTTCAGTGTTTCCAACGGTAAAATAAAGGGGCTGGACTAATATTCAGCATTTTCCAAAGGGGGTTTGCATGAGGGTTTTTGGTGGATCACGATAAACATGTCTTAATAATCATATGTGCTAGGAAAAAACTAGCACAAACCCACAATTTCTCACATTTTTTTCCTACAACAAAGCTAACTTAAATTTTAAAAAAAGGAGTCCATTCAAATAAAACATCAAGTAAATAATACTATAGGCAGTACACAGGAATGACAAAATCTGTGACACAGTATGAATAATAGACACTGGGGACCCACAGAACTAGATTTCTATCTATGCCCTCTTTCATCTTTAACTTTCTAGGTTTCAGGAACTTTGGAGCCAGCAGCCCATAACCTAGACTTAAGACAAAGCTGGTGACCTGTAGTTAAGCAGGGGCCGCTACAGTCAAGGCAACATACCCAGTGTGGTGATGGGCTGCAGGCTGGCCCGCAAGAAGTGCATCTTATCACTTGTGCTGTGGCGTTTGTTGGTGGCTGCAGGGCCGGAGCCCAAGCTGGTCAAGGCCACCTCCTCTTGAATCTCTGCCGAGGGCTGCCCATTCTGCAAAGGCCCACCTGGGAAGAAGAGGAGTGTCAAGATGAGACTTGACACTTTGGCCACCACCTCTGTACTCTTCGCTAATCTCCCACACTCATCTTGGATCCAATCACAGTGTTCCCCATGAAAGAGCCAGGCCAACTGATGAATTGATGGGACTGGGGCAGAGGGGAACAGGCATCCCTAGGGTATGATCACTTATTGACAGAGAGTATGACCTCTGGAATGGAACAAACTGCACAAGTCTAGTCTGAATCACCAGTCCCTGTAGAACAGAGGGCTGCCCGGGTCCTCTAACTCCTCCATGTCTGCATATCTACATAAGGATTTTTGCTGTCATGGGTCCTCCAAACGGGCTAAGACCTAAAACAGGCACAAAGGGAAAATCACAACCAGGGATCCACAACACCTAAGCTGATAGGAGAGACCCAGCAATGCCCCCAGGGAGCTCCCAATCAGGGAAGGTGGGTAGGAGGAGGGAAGCAGACAGACTAATTGCCCTTGGGGGAACTCCTCGACTAATGGAGGGAGACAAGATGTGCAACAGAAACATGTATACATATAATAATTATGTCAGTATTTTAGTGCTGGGAGGAGGAAAAGGCAGGGAATTGTAGGAAGCTGGTCCAAGAGGCTCCAATGAGGAAGTCTTGAGTCAGGTTGCTCAGAAGCCAAGGTTTTGAGTATCGGCCAACTCCGAGCTTCCAGCTAGGGGCGGGGCAGCCCTAGTGCCAAGACCCAGCACCAATCGCCCATTTCCTGAGTGCTGCAGCTCTCTCCTCTATGGCCGCAGGAGGGCGCTCAGCCCGCGCACACGGGCACGACCTCCCACCTCAAGGGGTCCCCTCACCGTTGAGGCACTCCATCTCTGGCTCCTCGCCCTCAGGCTGCTTCTGCAGGCGCTTGGCTTTGCAGCGCTTCTTGCAGTAGAACATGAGGCCCAGCACGGCAATGATGTAGGCCACAGCGGCGCCCACCGACAGCCCAATGGTCTGGATCATCTTGTAGGGGGGAGGGCTGCCCGGACCCTCCGGCTCCTCCAATACAGGCTTGTCTGAGAGACACACAGATGGGTCTGGGCAGGGACTAAGCAAACACAGCCCTGGTTCTCTGCTGAGCCCCCCCCCATAAATATGACAACTCTGCAGACACTTGATGGCCTAACCAAGCCAAAGATCCAAGGAGGGTCACCACCTTCACTGGCTTTAGCAAGGGCCAGCCTTAAGATCATAGGGAAGGCTCTGAAGGAGATGCCAGTGATTCCCAAGCTGTCTGTGCATCAGAACCCAAGACAGGTGATATGAATTAAAAACACACCTGTCAGGGCACCACCATAGACCCACATCATTTGTTAACAAGCCTCCTAAGTGACGTGCTATTATGAGCAGGCCCTGGAGAGCAGCATGTGGGAACCTCAGGTTATAGAAACCCAGTCATTGCCCGCACAGAGCAGGTTCTTCAACAAACATATTTGCAGAAGGATCTTCTCATCTAGGGGCTTTCAGTGGCCCACAGAGAGAGACCCCAGGAGTCACTAGGGGAACTGAGGGAGAGAGGCCAAAGGGGAGACTGTGAAGAATCCCCCAACTCCCAGTTGCTCCAACCAAGGGGTCTTGTCGCTTCATTTTTATTCATTTAAACTTTCACAATACACTTTGTCTAGAAAAAACAACTCTGCTGCTAAACCAGAAAAGTTTGAGAACCTCTCATGTAAACTACGCCCACCTTACCAATGTAGAAAAAAGTCCCCAGAGGGAAAACAACTTCCCCAAAGACGCAGAGCTGGTTAGCAGGAGACGCCAAACCAGGAAGAGTCAGTTAGCAGGGGAGTCCTAGCACAGGGCCCTTTACCTGACACACATCCACTCTGGGCCTCCAAAGGAAGCCTGTCCTGCTGCATCCTGACCCAATCCCCTCCCCACCCATCCAGGGATACATGTGGCTGCTGCAGGAGACCTGAGAGAAAGCGCTGTAGGAAAAGAATAACCCTACCAACACAACCCCCACCCCACCCCCAGCTGTGTAATGTTAAATAAGCGATGGCCCAGCTCTAATTAAGGAATCTAAGATTGTGCAGTGGCATGGTGGAGAGAACACAGCTGAGTGCCCTCCCCGCCACAAAAATGGTTTAAGTAACTTCTGTGTACGGTGACTGAGGAGTACAAGATGAGAAAGAAGTCTGGGTCTACTACTTCCTTGCAGGACCCTCCTCCTCAGTCCATACCCACGACATAGAGGGGGGCCTCCGTGTGCTTGATGTTGCAGCTGTTGCCCGCGATGCAGGTATAGCGGCCCGAGTCCTCAGGGGCCACGTCATGGATCACCAGGGAGCCATTCTGGAAGATGTGCATCCTGCCAGGAGAGAAGCCACAGCGCTGGCCGGGTGCTGTCCACCTAGCCGGCTCCCAGGAAGATGAGGCTGTAGGAGAGGCAGGGCAGGGGTGGGAAGGAGATGGCCCTACCTGGGTCCCAGCTTGGTGGGGTCCAGGATGCGGTCTTTGCCCTTCCACTGAATGAGCGGCTTGGGGTCCCCCTGGGCCTCACACCGCAGCAGAGCTGTGTGGCCCTGGTACACAGTTGTGCGCTCTGGCTCCACTTTGAAGGTGATGAAAACTGGATGGGAAGAGACCAGTGGGGGCAGAGAGTGGTGAGCAAAGGGTTTGGCAGGGTGCAGGTTGCTGCTCCAAAGGGCCTGCCAGCCCCGGCCCCAGGGCCCTGCCATAGTCACACCTGCCACAGTTAGTTGAACATGGGCACGGATCTGGCCCTGAGGCTCGTTGGAGGCAATGCATGTGTAGTTGCCAGCATCATCTCGAGTCACCCGGGCAAAGTGCAGGGTCCCGGCGTTGTCTGTCACCCACTCTGGGAGGCTGCTCCCATCTACAGAGGCCACAAAGGGAAATTACAGGATGGACCAGAATTGCACAGGTGCCTGACAGTGCCCTCAGCCATTCACCTCTACTCAAAAACATGTTGCCAGTGGGGCTGCTAAACTACATCCCATCGTAGACCTCCACACTGTTGATGTGCAAGGTCCCATTCTCGGAGACCTGATCACCCACAGGCAAAGTCCAAACCCCCAAGCCAGATGCTTGAAGTCCCCTGTTATTTACCCTTTCCCAACCTTTCAGTCTCACCTCTTTCTACTGCCCTGCACAACATTCCACTGCCAGTTTGAACTCTGACTGAGCCCAGAACTGGCCTTGTTCTCATCCGGCTGCCTGTCACTCCTCACTCTTAGAGCCTACTTCTGCTCTTTGCCACTATCCCAGGCTTCAGACCCATTTTGAGCCCCACCTCCACCAGGAAGCTCCGCCAGACCGGGGCAGAGGGAGCCCATTTCCTTCTCAGAAGCTACAACCCTACTCTCTCACTCTCACTGTTGGTGGAAATGTAAAACTCAGCCTGACCCTTTAAAAAACAATTTGGCAACTCACATCAAGGGTTGTAAAAATGTTCATACCCTTTTATACATAATTATTCCTTTTCTGGGAATCTTTCCCAAAGGAAATAAACCTAAATCCAGAAAAACCTTTTGCTTAAAGATGTTTATTACAGCAATAAAAAGGGGGGAAGGGGCAGGTGATTAACAACCCAAATATCCAACATTTAGGAAATATTTAAGTAAATTACAGTGAATCCAATCATTGAAATATTATTACAGTCATTAAAACCAATATTTAAGCCGAATGTGTATAGACTTGGGGAAATGCTTGATAATGTTAAGTAAAAAAAGAATATAAAATTACATACTTACCTGCATCTTTCATTTCTATAAGTATGTCTTAATCATATAAGTTTAACAGTTGAAACTATATGCACAACAAAACTGCTATGTTAAAACAAAAAGATTTGCATAGAAAAGGAAGACATACACGCAAAGATCATAGACAGTGAGATTATGTACTTGTTTCTCCCATAGTTTTCGAAAGGATCTGTTACTTTTATGTTGGAAAAGATAAAACTCTTTTGGAAAGAGGAAGAGAGGACTTTTTTACAACACTTTCTGGACGAATCCAATCACCTCTCACCTCAAGTCATCCTCCATGTAGTCCAATGCTGTAATCTGACCCCTTTTGTGTCTGGTTTTTCTCTTTCTAACTGGACTATAAACCAGCTCTATGATGTCTGTCCATCCACACATTTCCTGGCACGGTGGCAGGCACTCGGCTGGCCCTCAGACAGGCATCCAACCAGCGGACGGCCCTGCCTGCCACCCCATGCCCACACAGTACCTACCTGCCCGTACCCACTTAATAGTGGGCTTCTCTCGGCCTGTGGCTGAGCAGGGCACCGTAGCTTCCTTGTCAAACTCCATGCATTGCTGTGGCTGGGGTGGTGGTGTGAACTTGAGCTTTTCTGTTTTAGCAAAGGGTGGGTGGGCAGGTGGAAAGAGGAGGAACTGAGGCGGCTGGATAGGCATGGGCCAGGCCTGCTGCTCCCACCCCTTTCCTCTTGGGCTAGGCCAGGCAAGGCGCTCTCCCTAGGCATGCTCGCTCACCCAGCACTTGGACACGGGCTTGGGCCTCGATGCTGCCAGCGGCAGTGCTGCTCACACAGCGGTACCATGTCCCATCGTATACCTCCACATTGTTGATACGCAAGGTCCCATTCTTGGAGACCTCGAACCTTGAGTCCTGCAGCACCAGTGAGAAGTTTCAGAGCCTGAACCTGCACTCACATCTCCTTGGGGGCAGCCTCAGGGGAAAGTGAGCTATGAAGGTGAGCACAGAGGAAAGCAGTTGGAGGAACTCCCCCTACCCATCTACCAACAACAGCCTTCTTCCTCACCTCTGAGATGAGCATCTGGTTTCTGTACCAGATGACTGTGGGTTTCGGGGTGGCCTGGGTTAGGCAATGCAAGTAGCCAGGTTTGCCTTCTTCCAGCTGGCTGTCTTGGGGCTTCTTCAGCCACACGGGCACAGCTGGAAGGACATGAATGAAACAGTTATGGCTAATTAATGAGTCTCCAAAACCAAAAGACCCAACCTAAAGAAATTCTAATTACCCCACCAGGCCCCAAAACCTCAAGCTGCTCTGGTGACAACAGCAGCAGTTACCCCTTAGGGAAGGCTCAGGTGCCAGCACCTTTTGAACATTATCTTAGTTAATTGTCACAATAGAACCCCAAGTTATGTATTCCTACACCCATTTTACAGATAAGAAAACAGGCTCAAAGAAGTAATGTAGATATGCTAATACACGAGAGGATTTAAAACTCTGGTCTATGAGACTCTAAGACCCTTGTTCTTCTTATCATCTGATAAGAAGCCAAGGCTCACTCCTCTGATCTCTATTTTAGTCATACTTGCTCCTTAAATTATCTCATCCAGTCCATGACCCTCAATACCATATGAGTGGTTGAGTCACAAACCCATATTCTAAATCCCATCCCTGCCATAAGCTTCAGACTTGCAAAGCCAACTGCCTACTGACATTTCCAGCTGGATATCTAACAGGCACCTCAAACTTTATGTAGCTAAAGAGAACACCTGGCTTCCCCCAGGATCTGGTCATTCTGATTTTCCTAATCTCAGTTAATAATAGTACTATCAGCCTGGTAGGTAGCTCATGTATATAATCCTAGTGTTTTGGGAGGCTGAGGCAGAAAAATTGATTGAGGCCAGGAGTTTGAAACCAGCTTGAGCAACATAAAGAGATCTCGTCTCTAAAATAATAATAATAATAATAAAATAAGACAGGTGTCATGGCATGTGCCTGTAGTTCCAGCTATTCAGGAAGCTGAGGCAGGAGGATCGCTTAAGCCCAGGACTTTGAGTCTGCAGTGAGCTATGATCGCTCCCCTACATTCTAGTCTGAGTGACGGAGAAAGACCCTGTCTCTAAAAAAATTAATAGATAAAAGAATAGTACTATCCAGCCAATTATGGCTCATCCTGACTTCTCACTCTACATCCCGCCCTCATCATCACACTCATTCTACACAAACCCTATCTACTTTAGCTCTGAAATATATCATGGGCCGGGTGCAGTGACTCATGCCTGCAATCCCAGCACTTTGGGAAACAGAGGCAAAAGGACTGCCTGAGCCCAGGTGTTCAAGACCAGCCTGGACAACTTGATGAGATCTTGTCCATACAATAAAAAAAATTAGCAGGGTGTGGTGGTGTGCATCTGTATTTCCAGCTACTTGGAAAGCTGAGGCAGAAGGATTGCCTGAGCCCAGCAGGTCGAGGCTGTGGTGGCCATGGGCATACCACTGCACTCTAGCCTGGGTGACAGAGTGAGACTCCAACTCAAAAAAAGAAATATATTCTGAATGTGACCACCTTTCATCTCCACCACTACTGACTCTGTTCAAGCTCCTGCAACATCATCCCAGACTATTATAGTCATCTACTAACTGGTCTCCCTGTTTATACTCTTGCCCCTAGCACTCAAGGTCTGCTCAGAACAGCAGGAATGCTCTTCTGAAAAGTCAACCTTCTACTCAAAACCCTGCAAGGACTTCCCATCCAACTTGGCATGGCTGACTATTTGCAATGATAGTTGTAAATAGGCTTCCTACTCCTTTGGTCTCTTTGCAATGCGATGCCAACACTTTCCCATCAAGAGGTGAAGTCTATTTCTCTACTCCCTGGAATCCATGTGGCCTGTGACATCCTTTGTCCAACAGAATACAGGGGGAATGGTACAGTTTTCATCTGTGCCCTCTTGGGACTTGTGCCCTCTTGGACCCCAGCTTCTACATGAGGAAGCCTGGGTTAGCTCGTTGGAGAAGTCACATGGAGAACCAAGGCACGGTGGTCATCAGCCCTAGTCAACAGCCAGACATGTGAGTGAGGCTACCAGGGACCAGCCAGCTCACCTATCAGCTGACTACAAGCAAGTGTAAGCCCAGCTGATGGCATAGGGAGCAGAGGAGCAGTTCCAGGTAAGCCCTGTCCACAGAATCCTAAGTAAATCAGTGTCCGTTGCCTCAAGCCACTACATTTTAGAGCAGTTTGTTATGGAGCGGTGGATAACTGATACACTTGGAACACAAGCTCAAGTTCTCACTGTGTTCTTACAAGGCCCTATGTAATCTAATTTCCACATCTTGAGTAACCTCAACCACTCTCACCTTCATTTATTCAACTCAAGTCACACAGTCTCCAACATACAAGCTTACTGCTGTCTCAGGGCCTATCACAGAACTAGCTCCCTCCCTCATTCACATTCCAGCTCAAATGTACGGTCTACAGATGTCTTTCCTAAACTGTCTCTCCTTTACCCTATTTTCTTTTTTTCTTTTTTTCCTTTTTTTTTTTGAAGTCAGGGTCTCACTCTGTACCCAGGTTGGAGTGCATGGCACAATCACAGTCTACTATAGCCTTGACCTCCCAGGCTCAGGTTGTCCTCCTGCCTCAGCCTCCCAAGAAGCTGGGACTACAGGCATGAACCACCACACCCAGCTAATTTTTGGATTTTTGTAGAGATGAGGTCTTGCTATGTTGCTCAGGCTGGTCTTGATCTCTTGGGTACACGCAATCTTGCCTTGGTCTCCCAAAGTGCTGGGATTACAGGCATGAGTCACTGCACTCAGTCCTATTTTATTTTTCTTCACTGCTCTGCTGCTACCTAACATTATGTATTTGTTCATTCAATTGTTTTTCTAGTTTACTTTGTCACTCCATCATTATATGAGCTCCACAAAGGAAGAGACTTTTGTTTGCTTTGTTCACTGCTGCATTTTGAGTACTGGGAACAGTGTCTAGCAGAGAAGGTACTCGGCAAATCTCTGTTAAAGGGATGCATCGCAGAGCCTCACCTCTCCTGAACTCTATCCTCTACCTCTCAGTACCAATCTGGCCCTGCTTGCCTCATGCAATCTTTCTCAAACTCCACAGGCCTCCTGCTCAGATCAGTATCGACAGATACTCGGCATGGCTCAGTATCTGCAGAATTACTAATCAAAGCCAGCAGTTCACAACTTGAACAGGAATAAGCAACACCCACAGCACTTGTTAAACACACCTCTGTCTGGTGTCTGGGCCCCACCCCTAAAGTCTGGGTCAGGAGATGTGGAGTAGGGCCCGATTCTGCACTTGTCAAAGTACCTCTTCAGTCAGGTGCAGTGGCTCATGCCTATAATCCCAGCACTTTGAGAGAAAGAGGTGGTAGGATTACTTGAGTCCAGGAATTTGAGACCAGCCTAGGCAACACAGTGAGACCTTGTCTCTACAAATAGTTTTTTTTTTAAAAAAGCGGGGGTGGCGGGGCACAATGACTCACGCCTATAATCCCAGCAATTTGTGAGGCCGAGGTGAGAGGATTGCCTGAGCCCACAGGTTCGAGACCAGCCTGGGCAACTTGGCAAGATCTCATCTCTACGATAAACCAAAAACAACAATATTAGCTGGGCATGGTGGCGCATGCCTATAGTTCTGGCTACTTGGAAGGCTGAGGCAGAAGGATCGCCTCATCCCAGCATGTCGAGGCTGCAGGCCATGACAGTGCCACTGCACTCCAGCCTGAGTGACAGAGTGAGACTCTGACTCAAAAAAAAAAAAAAAAAAAAGCAGCTGGGCATAGTGGCGCACACCTGTAGTCCCAGCTCTCTGGGAGGAGGAGGTGGGAATGTCACTCAAACCCAGGAATTTGAAGCTGTGGTGAGCTATGATGGTGCCACTGCACTCCAACCTGGGTGGTGGAGTGACACCCTGACTCAAATTTAAAAAACTAAAAGTACCCCTAGTAAAGCAGGCAGTTTATCAATGCTAATTGGAGAAAGGCAGACTGTACAGCTTGCCTGTCTGTACAGTGACATGCACCTGAACCAAGTGCCTAAGAGCTTATGTTTCTTGAGACTTCCATATCCTAACAGTCACTCCATATTTACATAGCCCTTTTCACATTCAAATTCACCATCTTGGAAAGATGTTAGTAATATAAAGAGGTTAGTGAAAGAAGCAGATTGCAAAACAGTTTGTATTTGTGTGTGTGCGTGTCTCTGTGTGCATATGACAGTTTTTATTGTGCATCCTTTTAAACTACAACAAAGGTTTGGAACAAGGCATGGTATAAAGAAATAAGTAAACAAATAAGTAAATCCTTCTGCCTGTACCAAGGATATGTAGGGCTTATCATGTGTACTTTCGGTCATATTTATTGCTTTTTGTCCCTTCTTTCTTCATAAGTAATATGAATATTATTATTATTATTATTTTTGAGTTGGAGTCTCACTCTGTCACCCAGACTGGAGTGCAGTGGCCGCTCCCGGCCACCGCAGTCTCGCCTGCTGGGCTCCGGCGATCCTTCTGCCTCAGCCTTCCAAGTAGCCGGAATTAGAGGCATGCGCTACCACGCCCGGCTGATTTTTTGATTTTTATTGTAGAGATGAGGTCTCACTGCCCAGGCGGGTCTCGAACCCGCGGGCTCAGGCAATCGACTCACCTCAGCCTCCCAAAGGCGAGGGATTATAGGCTGAGCCACCAAGCTCGGCTAAGTAATATGATTATTAAAGAACTTGGGCCAGATACAGTGGCTCATGCCTGTAATCATACTTTAGGAGGCCAAGGGAAGAGGATTGCCTGGGCCCAGGAGATCAAGACCCACCTAGGCAACGTAAAAAAAATTTTTTTAGCTGGGCTCGATGGCTCAGCCTGTAATCCCACGCCTTTGGGAGGCTGAGGTGAGTGGATTGCCTGAGCCCACGGGTTCGAGACCTGCCTGGGCAAATTGGTAAGACCTCATCTCTACAATAAATCAAAATGAGCCGGGTGTGGTGGTGCGCGCCTGTAGTTCCAGCTACTTGGAAGGCTGAGGCGGAAGGATCGCCAGAGCCCAGCAGGTTGAGGCTGTGGTGGCCGGGAGCGGCCACTGCACTCCAGTCTGGGTGACAGAGTGAGACTCCGACTCAAAAAAAAAAAAAAATTTTTTTTAAATGAGCTGGGCATGGTGGTTTACACCTGTAGTCTCAGCCACTCAGGAGGCAGAAGCAGAAGGATCACCTGAGCTCAGGAGGTCAAGGGTGCAATGAGCTGTGACTGTGCCACTGCACTCCAGCCTGGGTAACAGAGTTAGACTCCAACTCAAAAATACATACATACATACATAAATATAATGAAATGAAATGTGAAAAGTATAACAAAATAAAAATCACTTATAATTTTGTCCAGTGTTACCGCTCAAAAAATAAAAATGTTTTTCATCTACTTTATTTGATCTTTCCAACCTCCTTATAGGGCAAGTAGTAGATTACTAGCTCCATTTTAAGGACGAAAAGACTGAACCCCAGTAAGGTGAATGACTTACTACTCATGGTCACTCTGCACCGGGGGCATAGTGGGACCCAGGTCTCTAGATTCCCAATCAACTGCTGCTCTCTCCTCTGCTGCCAGAGGACCATTTTTCTGTGAGGACTATCACTACTTCCTCTGGTGCACCCACCCCAGCCTCTGTGCCTGGCTCTCCACTGTCTGCTCCAACTTTTCGCAATTGACTGATTACCACACCTGCAGGGCCCTGAGTTGAGAGGGCCTCAGGTGAGCACCAGGGAAACCTCTGTCCCTCATATGCAGAACCCAAGGGTATAAGCCCAGAACCTCCTAGGATCTGAGTTCCCTCTACCACTCCTCAACCTTCAGCGCAAAGGTGCTCACTGGCCACGGTGATGTTGACATCCTGTCTCCGCTGACCAGCCAGGTTGGCTGCATGGCAGGTGTAGACACCAGCATCACTCTCAGCAGTACTGGCAAACACCAGCTCATGGCCCTTCTGGTAGACCCTGCCATGGGTAGGCAGCCGGACTCCCACGTGCTCCCACCACACACTGGGCTCTGGCAGACCCTTGGGGGGCAGGCAGGTCACATGCTCCTCACTGCCAACTGTGAACACCCGTGGCTCAAAGAGCGGCATGTCTTCAATTTCTGCAGGGACATAAAGAGGAGGGAAACAGCAGATTACTGTGGGCCTTGAGGTACATGATATGGCCTTTCACAGCAACCCTTTCCAAGTACCAACCCTCCCATGTGCCCCTCTGTATTTCCTCTCCCTACCCTCACCATCCTCCTCCTCCTTCCCCCGAACTCCAAGCTGCTGAGTGGGAACAGGAGCCTAAAATCTCTCTGTGCCAACAACATCAAAAGCAGTCCCCACCTCAGGTGCACCCCAGACCCAGGAACCCACCTGCCAGGTGAAGCGTGGCCTCTAGGGTGATGGGTGGGCCTCTCTGCCCCTGGCCGATGCAGCGGTAGACCCCTGCATTGCGTGGCCGGACCTGGGTCAGTAGCAGGGACCCATTGGCAAACACCGTGGCTCTGCGGAGGTGTGGGGGACTGCAGAGGAGAGAGAGTGCTACTTGGAATTTGGAAGAAGTGGTCCACTGGCTTCCTTCTGCAAGGGAATGTGATGGAACCCCACCCACGAAGGTCTGAAATGTAGGAAAGAATTGGCCAGGAACAGAGCAGAGATGAGGAAGCCGACATTCGATGCTTGTGCGTATCACGCATGTGTGCACTTACTCGTTCACGTGCATGTGCACATGTGTGTTCCAACTACAAAAGATCAGCTTGAGGGCAATGAGGCCAAGAGTAGTGCAAGTGAAAGACAGAGAGAAATCAGCAGTGTGCAATTGTCCAGGTAAAGTGGACATCTTCCCGCAGGCTCAAGTTAATAGGGCACCCAGCTGCACGGGTCAGAAGCCCTCGGCCACACCAGATGAACTACTGATGATGTCCTCAGGGCTGAAGCCAGGTGAGATCCAAGACCCTAGCCTAGTGAGCCCCACTCCACAAGGACCACAATCATACCCAACACAGTTCAACAGTTCCTCTCTATAGTGACTCTATAGGACCTCTCTCTAGGCAACTCTCTGCTCTCCTGCTTTCTGGAGGTGTTTGCTTCCTCCAAAGTGTGTGTGTGTGTGTGTGTGTGTGTGTGTGTGTTTGTGGTGTGTGTGCGTGTAAGGTATCTTTGCCATCCAGACTGTGACCACCTAGGTCCCTTGTGTCCCTCCCATCCCTGGGTCTCTATTCCTCACTCCCATCCCAGAAGATCCAAATAGGCAAGGAAGGGGGAAAGAAGTACAGCCATCGCTAGCTCATAGAGTGCCTTTGTGCAAATTGGTAAAAGCTGCCCTTTCCGGAGATTCTTCCCTTTGTTAGACTCATTTTGTAACAGCAAAATATTCTACTGCCACCTTCTGGAAACTTGAAGCAATACATATACAAACCTATGATGTCTGTGGTATGAATTTTACCCCCTTTGCTAGAGAACACGTGTGCAGTACACAACCTGGACCCCAGTATGGAAATGCTCCCAGCCAGATGCCTTACCGGCTGCGGTTAGTGATGGCAGTCTCATCCTCAAAGACCCACTGCAGGTTTGGGGGTGGCTGGGCTGAGAACTGGCAATGGAACATGGCTTCCTCGTTCCTCGCCACTACCACGTCCTGGGGTGCCAGTACCACTCTGGCAAAGCTTTCATCTGGGGCAGGGGGAAGGATGGGTGGTGAGTCCTCCCCTGTCCCTGCCTCACCTCTTGCACCCCCACCCTAGGCTTACCAGCAATGCTCAAGGTGAAGTTCTGGCTGCTGCAGGCCTGGCCAAAAGCATTGTGGGCACAGCAGGAAAATAGGCCACTATGCTCTGGACCAGCTGGCCGGAGGGTCAGATTCCGCTCCTTGATGCTGACTGTGTGGTTGCTCTGACCATCAGAGAGGGGAGTCCCATCTCGAAACCACTGGTAGGTGGGCCTGCGGAGCAGAAGGGGTCAGCAGCAAGGGGAGAGGGATACTCAGTGCCCATTGAAGAGGATACAGAATCAGAGGATCGGGGCTAGACCCCTCCCTTTACAAATGGAGAAATTGAGGCCCGAGGAGGAGAAGACTTGCATAAGCGCACACAACAATTCAGGGGCAGAATCAGACTGAGATTCTAGACCTCTCAGCAACCAGAATCCAGAGTTCACTCCACACACAATGTGGGCCCTCTTCCTCAGGTCCCCAGTGGCTTCTGCAGGCAGCATTTAGGGAGGGGTAGAGAGCACTGTGGTGGTGGAGGAACAGTCACAGAATGAAGTGAGGTACATCTGCAGAGTCTAGGACTTGTGAAGACATTGCTGCCTCTCTAGAGTTACTCTCTTCATCCCCACTTCCTTGGTTCCTTACCGAGGGTGGCCATCAATGTGACAACGAAGCGTGACTTGGGTCTGTGGCTGAATGTCGGCTTCCGAGGCTGGATGCTTCAGGACCACAGGACCTGCCTCAATCCCTGTAGCAGAGGCCACGGTTGCAGTGAGGGGTGGAGCAGAACAAGGGTGGAAAGGCAGAGAGAAAGAAGGACAAGCAAGAAACCTCGGAACTTCGAGGCTCCAGAGCCAAGAGACATAGGGAAGCCCCATAAAGCTGGGGCCAGGGCTATAGTCAACAGATTCTAAGTACCCGATTAGTCCCTGGCAGGTCAAGCTTGGCACTTCGCCCTTTCCATTCATGAAAGCATCTGACAGATAAATGAACCCAAGATGTGAAGGAAAAAAGATATTAGGAAAAAATAATTTTTTTTTGAGTCACAGTCTCACTCTGTCACCCAGGCTGTAGTCTCACTCTGTTACCCAGGCTGGAGTGCAGTGGCACATTCACGACCACCACAGCTTCGACCTGCTGGGTTCGGGTGATCCTTCTGCCTCAGCCATCCAAGAAGCTAGTACTACAGGCATGCACCACCACACCCAGCTAATTTTTTGATTTATTGTAGAGATGAGGTCTCATCAAGTTGCCCAGGCTGGTCTGGAACCCCTGGGCTCAGGCAATCCCCTCACCTCCACCTCCCAAAGTGCTGGGATTATAGGCATGAGCCACCGCGCCCGAAGAAAAAAATAAAAACTTTAACTTCCTCTTATCCACACAAGCAGAAAGAGCTGATGACAGCTGCATCTGCCTGCCCCATTTAAGTGGAAATGGGAGAAGCTGAGGCAAGGGAGGGGTCCCACAGGGCTCAGTAATTGAGGGTCTGATGGGGAAACTGGGTGCAGACCCCTGCTCTCACATTTGATGTTAAAAGAGGCATTGGCACTGCGGGCTTCCTCTCCGGTGATGTCATCTCGAGCCACACACTGGAAGGCGCCAGAGTCCTGCAGCCGGTCCACAGCTGCAAAGCTCAGGCTGCTGCCCTGGGCAAAACGCCGCTCAGTGTCCTGGACAGGCACCCCATTGAGCAGCCAGGACACACGCACTAGGCCTGAGGCCTCGACCTCACAGCGGAGCAGTGCACGGCGCCCCTGTAGTGCATCCTGGGAAGATGGCTCCTTGATGAAGACAATGGCTGCCTGGGCACCTGCAGATGGGGACAGGGGAGAGGCAGGGTCAGGGGGAGCTGCAGCCTCTGTCCTAATACAGACTACCCTGTGCACAGAAGGTAGAAAGAGATTGTGTACACAGGAGGTATATAATAAGCGCAGGCACAAAGGATCACGATACCCCAACTGCAAGAGTCCACTGTCCTCAGTGGTGCTCTGTAGTACACAAAGACACAGGACCATCTCCTCAGGAGGCCTTGAGTCTGAAGGGGCACACAGGACAATCATACAGGACACAGGGTCATGTAAATGCTATGTGAATGGGGTGAGCAGTCAGTAATCACTCTAGAGTGCAGAGGAAGATGGGATTCCTGAGGGCTAGTGCAGGGTGGGGGGTGGCAGGGGCTGGCCGCACAGGGAGGCTTCCTAGAGAAAGAGAGCCTGGACCTTCAGGACCAGATCATAGGATGCCTTAATGCCAGGCTGAGGAGCAGAGGACGCTGCAGGCAACCCTCCCCACCACCCAGAATCAGGAGGTTGAGCAAAGTTACATCATGACCCAAAGAGCATCCTGGAAAGATAGTTTGCACTCACATACCCCTGAGGGTGCCAGCTTCAGAAGTGGCCACAGGTTGAGAAAGCTCTGAATCCTGCTCATAGATGCTCTGCAGCCCAACATTCCCCAGGGGCTTCTTTGGGAAAGTCCACCGCATCACTCTCCAGTTCTCTAGAAACCTGGGCTATTGCCACAGGCATGCCAGGGCCACCTCCATGCCCAACTCTCTATCCCTAAGAATTTATCTGGGGCCAAGGCCAGCTTCTCTGTGCTGAGAGGTGACCAAGTGGCTTCAGTCCCATTCCTCTCTCCTGCACCACTACAGTTCAGCTCTGGCCAGGGGAACACTCGTGGACAAGGAGGTCCTGGGACCAAAAGTGGAACCGCAGCCAGCGGAAACAAAGAGTAAGATGCCTGGGCTGAGCAGCAGATGGGGCAGGGAGGCAGAGGGCAGGGCTGGGCAGGTGGGTGGCATGGTTACAGCAACAGGAGTAACACACTGGGCTTTGTTCCTGGCCCACGTGGGCACTTTGTAGAGGCCTAGAGCCACTGGGCCTTGAACATGGAAGAGGACTGCCTCCACCCCCCTGCCTTGCACCGTCCCCAGAAGAAACAGGCTGCCTGGGACTGCTACATGAAACAGCAGGCTCTGCCTTTGACCAAACTGGGCTGGGCAAGGGCAGGAAGGAAGAGACTAAGAGGGTCCTCCCCATCTCTTCTCAAACCACTGGTGACGAATCTTGGCCCAAAGAGCACCTTCCAAGTCCTTGGAGGTGGGGTACAAGAATCAGTCTCCTCATGAAGTCAGTGTCAAAACAAGTCCAGGATCCCCCAGGGTTGGGTCTAGATGAGGGGCTTTCCCTGCTGTTGGTCCATCTCCCACCATTCTCAGAAGCACTAGCCTGCATCTCCTGACACAGAATACAGTCATGAGCGGGAAGCGGTTCAGAGCACCCCCAGTACTTCTCAATGCGGCACTGTTGGTTATCTGGGCATGATAGTTCTCCATCACGCCACTATCCCACTCACTGGGCAAGTTAAAAAATCTGCCCTCTGGGCAGTGCTGAGCACCCCCAGTCACTGTGACATTGCAAACACTCCTCTACCCATTTCCAAATCCTCCACAGTAGTAAGGCCCCGCCTCTGCTGGGCACTGTGGTACAGCCCCTTTGTTGTACAAATGGGTAGACCAGGTCCAGGCAAATGAAGGGATCTGTCCAAGATCAGTTAGCTCATTTGTGGCAAAGTCAGGTCCATGATCCAAAGAAGCCAACTCCACGTTCTGCACAGGCCCATCCAGAGACTCAAACAATCCTGAAAGTATATGATCCCACAAGGGGGAGTCACATTCCCCACAGCCAGGTAGTAAGGCAGACACACCCCTTGCAAACAATGCCAAGCACACAAAGGCACCCAGCAAACAGTGGTTGAACTGAAGTAACCTCCAAGGGAGTACACGGACAAAACCTGTCACATGGAATACTTCCTAAGCACTCCTCATGACACAAATGGGCAGGCTGAGACCCCAGTGGGCCTCTGCAAATGTGACTCATCAAAAACTTGGAACCCCCGACCTGGAAATCCAGGACGCTTGTCAAAGACCAAAAAGAGATCACCTGCCCTTGAAGCGTGAGCAAACCCCCACTTTCCTGCTCAGCTTCTACAGACAGGGTGGGGAGCCAGGAGTCTCACCCACGCTGAGGAGCAGTTAAGGGGTTAGAATTAGACTGGTCGGGCTCAGATGCTGATGGTCACACTCTGCCAGTCTGACCTTGGGCAAGTAATGCAAACTGCCTGTGCTTCAGCTTCCTCTGCCTCTCAGGTGGTTGTCATGAGGTGTACACGTGGAGACACGTGTGAGGCGCCTTGGACAGAGTTCACCTTCAGTCAACGGCAGCCACCATCAGTATTCTCATGATCACCCTTTCTGCTCAAGGACTCAAATTCTAAGAAGATTAGAAAACTCCCCGCTTGCCAAGACCCAGGACCACTCCCAGACCCTGGATAGGGGAGGAGTCACCATAGCAGCAAGGTCTGAAGGGAATAATCAGGTGGTAGGGGGGATGAGGGAAAAGGGACCCTGGGGTTGCAGAAACCGCAGACCACCTGCCACAGAAACCTGAGCTGGGAGAAGAGACAGCGTGCCTCAGAAGGACCCCAGCTCAGTCTCCAGCACCCCCTCGTAGGGCTAGGGTTGGACTGCTCCATAGCTGTGGTGAGATGCTGCATTCCCAGACTGCCACTCAGAGCCCCCTGCGCCCCCATGACAGGGCCTGGGAAACATCAAAGTGGGCCCTGCGGGGGCCTCTGTCCTGACGTCAGCTCACAGCAGGTCCTGGTTAGTGCTTGGCTGGGGCAGACGTTAGATGTTTCAAAAGGCAGGGAGAGCAGCGACCAGGCCTGCCCCGAATCCCCTTCAGCCACGAGGTTCCTCTCCCGCGAGGCTGGCCCTGTGCTTTGGCACCCATGTGTGCTCTGAAGACAATCTGAGGTGTGTCCAGCCTGGCCATCTGCATGGCTTGCAGGAGAATATGCTGGTCTGTTGTTTTGTTTAAGGAGAAAGGGGAAGGAGACTCAGAGGCAAAAATGTCAGCCTCCAAGAAAGCTTTGCTGATACTGACAAGAAATGGAGAGCAGCAATGACAAAGAAGAAGGAAGGCTTCTGTGAACTGAGATGGTACTTGACTCAAGGTGGTACAGTCATCAGCATATTTCCTGTCTCCTCCCCCTGACCTGAGGATGACCCAGGGTTGGGGTCTGAGAAAAGCCCTCTCTGCCGGCAGTGGTCTTGGGCTTCCCAAGGCAGCCTCCTTTCACCGTCCGGCCACATCACGCATCACATCTACTGCACACAGGCCCTCTGGAGATGCATGGCCATGCTCCCCTAAGGTGGCCCACTCTATGTAGCAGCATTACCACTGCCAAGCAGCCCTGCTCCTACTGCTTCCTAGCAATCGCCACCTTAGTGTGGCCTCTCTGCATCTTTCTCCCTCCTTGCCATGAAATGGAGACAAGGCCAGGCACAGTGGCTCACGCCTGTAATCCCAGCAACTCTGGGAGGCTGAGGAGGAAGGACTACTTGAGCCCAGGAGTTCAAGACCAGCCTAGGCAACATACCAAGACCTCTCCTCTACAAAAAAATCAAAAAATTATCCAGGTATGGTGTGTTCCTGTAGTCCCAGCTACTTGGGAGGCTGAGGTGGAAGAATTACCTGACCCCAGGAGGTCAAGGCTATAGTGAGTATTCATGGTGCCACTGCACTCCAGCCTGGGCGACAGAGTGAAACTCCAACTCAAAACAAACAAGCAGACAAAACAAAACAAGAAATGGGGACAACAACCCCACCACACAGGCTGTGAGAGGCCGAAGTGGGTTCATGTAAGCAAAGCCCATACACAGCAACACAAAGGGTGCTGCTCCCTGGGTAGGAGCCTGCCCTGCCAGACACAGTGGGCCAGGAAGCCCCTTGGTAAGAACAGGCGGGCTGGCCCATCTGCCCTCACCAGGCGCCGACCCCAACAAAGCTGGAGCTGCGAATACCCAATAAGGACATTTTCCAAGCCATTTCCTTGGCTCCCTAACAGCCATCTATATGCAGACACTCACTCTGCCTGCGCCTCCAGCACCAGCTCCTGGAGAAAGGGCTGTGCGGGCAGCAGCCCAACTCCCATACCCACCCCCACCCCCTGCCAGCATCTGGTCTGGTGCCCACCCTCCTAGTTGCTCTCTGGGCTCCAGGCCCAGGCAACCCATGTGTGTGTATATGTGCATGTGTGTATACACATACTTGTGTAAATACAATTGTTATGGAGAGCAGCAGGAAGATTTTCCAAAGTATTCCCATTCCAAGCCATTTTGGCTGCTTCAGTACCTATGGAGCACTCAACAACCCACCTCTTGGGGGCTTGTTCCCCTGGTCTAGAAAAAAACACCCCCAGGATGTATCCACCAGTTGATTCTATCAACCACCTCTTCCTCTTATTAAAGAAAATCCCATCATTCGGACAGATGCCCCAGAACCAGGCTGAGATACCAAGACCTTGGTTGAGGGAGGAAATTTATGCTACCAGCCTCAGGGTCCTCCAGGAACATGTTCTAGAAATCATGAGGATTCTGCAGGGTGGTGCATGTGTGTGTGACTGCATGACCTCTCCCACACCTGAGGACAACCAGCCACATATATGAGGCTGACTCTTCCACATCAGGCCCGGGCTCTGTGGTCTGGGTCCCTGTGCGGAACATCCTGAATCCCAGGTGGCCCCTGGAGCACAGACTCAAGGGCTCCGGTCAGGGCACAACAGATCCCCAAGGGAGAGGTTTGCCAACTTTCCAGTGCAGGGCAACAGCACCAGGCCACAAGCCAGGAGAAGCAGCCCTCAACAAATGTTCCAAGTAAGGAGCAGCCTCATGCACCGACCCACAGAGGACAGGCCTCCTCACACGTCCCTGCTACCTGCAAACTCTAAGGGTGCCTCCCCAGTCTCTGAACAGCCTATCCAATCCTCTTCCCTAAGGCCCCAGCACAGTATCGCAGACTCTCAGCACTAAAGATCTGACTGGCACATGTTCAACTGCTCTTGAGCCACTCTAAAGGGCCATGACCCACAGACATTTGTAATTTTTTAAGGAACAAATCTCAGAATCTGGGGATTGGGAACATCCCTCTCAGTTAGCACCAGTACACGAGGAGGGACCTAAAAAAATCACGGTATTTATTTAAAAATTTGTATTTATTCTTGTATGTTTAAACTTTGGTCACCTTCAAAGTACTCTCCGTTTGATGCAATACACCTATTAAGATGCTTTTTCCATTGCTCAAAACAGTTTTGGATTGTTTTTTTTTAATTGGAGTCTCACTGTGTCACCCAGGCTGGAGTGCAGGGGCACACTCACACAGTCTTTACCTGCTGGGCTCAGGCCATCCTTCCACCTCAGGCTTCCAAGTAATTGGAACTACAGGCACACGCTACCATGCCTGGTTAATTTTTTGATTTACTGTAGAGACGAAGTCTCGCCAAGTTGCCCAGACTGGTCTCGAACCCCTGGACTCAGACAATCCTCTCACCTCCACCTCCCAAAGTACTGCGATTATAGGTGTGAGCCACCACACCTGGCTCAAAACAGCAAAGCATTTCTCTTCAAGGATTTTTTTTATCCGAGGAAACACAAGATTGAGTGAACAGGGAAAGTAGGACACGGGGATCAGACTGTTTCTGGTCAAACACTGCTGAACATGCACCTTGGGAGGCTGAAGCGAGAGGACTGCCTGAGTCCATAGGCTCAAGACCAGCCTGGACAACTTGATAAGACCTCATCTCTACAATAAATCAAAAAATTAGCTGGGCATGATGGCACACACCTGTAGTTCCAGTTACTTGGAAGGCTGAAGCAGAAAGATTGCCTGAGCCCAGCAGGTTGAGGCTGCAATGGCTGTAAGTGTGCCACTGTACTCCAGCCTGGGCGAAAGAGTGAGACTCCAACTCAAAAAAAAAAACAAAACAAAAAACTGCCAAACACTCAGCATGGTATGGGCAGGTATGCTCATAAATCCCCCATTATGAGACGGGCAAACGCACTGACAGAATCTCCAAAAAAATTCACTGAAGCCAGCCGGGCTCAGTGGCTCAGCCTGTAATCCCACGTCTTTGGGAGGTTGAGGTGAGTGGATAGCCTGAGCCCGTGGGTTCGAGACCCGCCTGGGCAGCGAGAACTCATCTCTACAATAAATCAAAAAAATCAGCCGGGCGTGGTAGTGCACGCCTGTAGTTCCAGCTACTTGGAAGGCGGAGAGGGAAGGATTGCCGGAGCCCAGCAGGTCGAGGCTGCGGTGGCCGGGAGCAGCCACTGCACTCCAGTCTGGGCAACAGACTGAGAATCCAACTCAAAAACAAAAAAAATTTCACTGAAGCCAAACACAGACTCTTACAACACTAGCTGGTACACTGATACCAATGGGTTCCTAGAACACTTACCTAGTGGGGGGAAGCCTGTACTACAAGGGGTCTGCCCCCCCCAAAGTAATTCTGGTTGTTTTTTTGGGGTTTTTTTTTATAGTCCCCCTGGTTGTTGTTTTTTATAGTCCCCCTCGTATTATACACAGTTTTAGTGCAAGCAACTCAGATTGTTTGGTGACCCCCCCCAAATGTAAGGGCTCAGAGACCACTGAAGATGGGCCATAGCTGACTCCAAGACCCAGCACAAAGCTCCATACCCCTTCTGTCTTCCCAGGGTTTACAAAAGGCTCCAGTTTCACCCGCAGGGGCCCTGCAGCCCTCGAAAAATCCATCCCAGTCCTTTCTCTGAACAGGACAGGAGGCAGCACAGCCAGAGACCCTGCTGAGTTTTCCTGAGATTTAATCGTCAATATCTGGAGAGCTTCCCATTTCCGGATTAGAGAAACAAAACGAGATCACCAGGAATTGGGGCAGAAACAACCTAGCAGACCAGCTCTTCCACACTCAGGCAAAACCACAACTCAGACCCGCCCTTCCCACTTCTGGGAGGTCCTGAAGGGGGCAAATCAACCTCTAAAGGCAGGAGTAGGGCCTTATGTCCAGCATCATGTAGTATCCAAGTCTGGAGGGACAAAAATGCCAGCCGGAGATGTGGTTTAAAGTGCTCCCCAGCCAGGGGCCACACCATGGGGCCCTGAAACTCACCTGTCTTCTACTGGGACTGAGAGGGTTGTCCCCAGAACATGCCTCTTGCACCTAGTGACCCTTAAATGGCTATGGGGTTTCCAAGGAAGCACCAAGGGCCGAAAAAGTCAGCCGCAGTGAGGTGGTGCAATCGGGTAGAAGGAACACAGGGTAAGGAGCCCTGGGTTTCTAGTCCTGATACGCCAACTAACAAGTAGAGTGACCCTGGCCAGCGGCTACTCCCTCCCAGGCAGTTTTGTTATCTGTGAAATTAGAGAAATGAGAGCACGTGCATGGACAGTCAGCAAGACCTAACACCAGATTAGCTGCAATGAATCTTAGAAGCAGTTACAGACCCAGAGGGCCCATTCCCCAGAGTCCCCCTGACCCCCATCTGCACAGCCAGGCCCAGAGCCCTCTTGGCAAATGTAGCCCAGGCCCAGGAGGGATTAAAAATGACCTAACAGGCCGGGCTCAGTGGCTCAGCCTGTAATCTCAGCACTTTGGGAGGCCAAGGCGAGTGGATTGCTTGAGCCTGAGAGTTCAAGACCCGCCTGGGCAACTTGGTGAGACCTCATCTCTACAATAAATCAAAAAATTAGC
>NW_007252943.1:258140-265138 GCF_000164805.1 Carlito syrichta
AGTGAGACTCCACTCAAAAAAAAAAAAATGACCTAACAAACAGCAGGTGTGCAGGGTCTGAGGCAGTGGGGGCTGCAAACGGGGATCCAGTATCAACCTGATGAGCTGCTCCCCCTCCTCGGTTGAGCCCCAGGCAGCGCCCCAGGAGATCCGCCTCCATCTCCATGCTTCAACTGCCTAGGCTGCACACTTGGCACTGAAAGCTCACTGCCTGTGACACCCAAATTCTCTGCCTCTGCTGTGACTGAGGGCTTTATCTCCAAACCAGAGAGTAAGCTCAACGGGAGGGCAGGCATTTGTGCCCAGGATGATATTTTTGTGATCCTCCTGGTGCCTGGGCCATACTTGCAAATACATCATGAGTATCTGCTGAGGAAGGAAGTCATTTAAGTGCCCACCTGACCTGAAAGCTTGTCCTACACCCACTTTTATCTACCTTGGCCAACTTAATTTTCCTCTCTGGGCCTGTTTTCTCACCTGGAAAATAACAGCCTCAAAATCAATTTTAGTGACTCTTTCCCAGTCTACAGGCCCCTATGATAATCAGATTAAATTCACATTAAGTATAGACACACAGAAGTCTGCCTATTTCAGGGAAGTAAAAAACCCCAGAAGTTCTAGGGAACTGTGTGTGGACCCTGGGATAAAAATGCCTCGGACTAAGGTGATCCCTTCTAAAGGTGAATGTGGGGAGGAGGACCTGGAATGGGGAGAGGGGAGATGAGCATGGTGTAATCCCACCTGTAATCCCAGCACTTTGGGAGGTGGAGGCAAGAGGATTGTCTGAGCCCAGGGGTTCAAGACCAGCCTGGGCAACTTGGCAAGACCTGACCCTACAATAAATTTTAAAAAGAAAAAATTAGCTGGACAAGGTGGCACACGCCTGTAGTTCCAGCTACTTGGAAGGCTAAGGCAGAAGGATCACCTGAGCCCAGCAGGTCAAGGCTGCGGTGGCTACAAACCTGCCACTGCACTCCAGTCCGGGTGACAGAGACTCCAACTCAAAAAAAAAAAAAAGAATTGCCAGGGGGAACCATGCGTTCTCTGCACCCTCCGTGCCTGGGAAGAGATCCATCCCCAGCTCCAAAAAGAAGGAGAGAGACAGCAGCCAGCTGTCTCCTAAACATGCCAGACAGGAGCCTGTGGAAATAATATACATCCCAGGGAGGGCGACAGGGCTGCTAGACCAGGGGACTGGAAATAAGCCATGAGCTCAGCCCCAAAAAGACCTCAGTGATGCACAGCCAGTGCTCGCAGAGACCCAGAGGAAACAAGGAGTTCGGCCTCTCCTCACCCAGATAAGATAGAAAAGGACTTTTTATGGGTTCCACAGCCATTCATTGGAAGGGTTCAGACCCAGGGCACTCCCAGGTCTCAAACTCCTAGGTGAAGGGCTCTGGGTTGTGCAGGATCCTTCAGAGTCCATCATGGAGAGAGTACCAAGATAGAGCCTGGGAGTCAGAGCCCATGGTCCCACCTAGGGAGGCAGAAAGCAAACTAAATGACAGGCCGGGGACCACTACCCTGGACTGGTTGGACCAAGCCTTAGTTTAATGATTAATTTTCAAAACAGGCTCAAAAACACTGTGAGACTGCATTTCAGGAGCCCTTTTTACCCATCTCTGCCTCCTGCCTGGGCAGACGAGAACAGCCATCGACCTGACCAGAGTGGTCAAAGCAGCCTGCCCCAAATGGACTGCCTGCCCTTTACCCTGTCTACCCCCAACACTGCTGAGCCCTTGGGGAGTGGGGGAGTGAGGAGGGAGTGGAATATCCTCCCTGGCTTCTAAAGAAGGTAAACCATCCCTTACACCTGTTCTGTCCAATATGGTAGCCCCTGGCACATGGGACTATTTAAATTTAACTTAATCAAAATGAAATAAAAATGGAAAATCCACTTCCTTGGTTGCACTAGCCGCATTTCAAGTGCTCAGGAGCCACATGTGGTTGGTGGCCTCAGTACTGATGAAGAACCAACCGTTCCATCCTTGAGAAAACAGTTCCGCCACTGGTAGCACTGGCCCGGCTCCTCTGAATACTGCTTCTCTCCAGGCCCTGTGCAGGAGCACATTCCTAATCCAGGAACCCTCAACAGTGGTCAGCACCATTCTGCGGTCAAGGGAAGTGGAGTTAAGGCTACCACACGGCAGGGTCGGGAGCTGCCCTGGATCTGTCTGGCTCCCGAGTCTGCCTTCTTTTCCTGAGCCGCCCTGGCCACTTTTCATTTCACTCGCGAATTCCCTTTTACCCACATTCCCCTCCACAATCATTCTACCACATTTCATGTAAATCTGCTGTTAGTGCTCTTATAAAGTGTGATTGCTGTGCCATGTGCAGGTATTTTTAACTCCTGTGAATGGTCTTGCAGCATATCTCACCAGGCTTCGTACTTTTTTCCACTCAGCAGTATGTTTTGAGGATACTTTCCTGGGCCTTCTCCCCAACAGATGACACATGTGCTGTTGGGTTTTGGGAGAGAGAAGCAATTGAATTCTTTTTTAAACAAGTAAGTGGCTGAACAGAGCTGTCCATAGTTTGAAAATCAGTCTTGAAGTCTACAGTCTCCTCTCTGAGTGCCCCAGCACCCTGCCCAGGACTCCACCACTACACCCCCCCCAACTGTTTCCCCCAATCCTGAGCCTGTTCACATGCACACACGCACACACACACCAGCTTCTCCTGTTCTCCCTCCTCCTCCCCTCAAGCCCAAGTCACTAGAAGCTGGACCTCAGATGGTTTCAAAGGGATAAGAGAAAGAGTCAGTCTCATATTTTTATATTTAGAAGTGCTCTGCAAACCACTTCCCGGAGCAGATGAGAGTAGGGAATGTGAGGAAATCGCTTTGCTATGTTGTGATGTGGAAAGCACGAGCCACTAAGGGCCTGAGGCAGCAGGCTACATTTGCCACACACCCAGGGACACGCGGCAATGTTTAGCACACGTGCTGGAGGCGAATGCACCCCTTAGCAGCTGGGCTGCTCCCTCTCAGGGCAGAGCCAGAGACCATCTCTCAAAGGCCCCTCCCCCAGCCTTCCTTTGGGCGGTGGGGGGGAGGAGCAGAGCATCTCCACCTGTCTGACCAACAGCTGTGTCTAGAAACCAACACTTCTCTCCAGGGTGGGGTCTTAGGAAAGGCTGCTCCATCCAAGTCTACAAGGCCGGACTTTAGGCCCAACTTGGGCCACAAAGAGAAGACTCCAGACTAAGGCAGGAGAGTGCTTGAAGAGGTAAGGGTGCACTCCCAAACCTGGGCTCACGAGCAGGGGCATGGGGGGGAGAGGCTTGGAGGGGCAGGATTTTGCACAGCACCCATTGCCTCCTGCAGACAGATTTGCTCCTGCTATCAAAAGCGCACCTCTCAGCCACCTCTGCTACAGCCATGGCTGGGAAAATGACTCAAACAATGCACAGGAGAGGTGGGGGGAAGACACCTTGTAGCAATCATCAACAGAAGCCATGATTGTTGCTAAAATACCACTCAGAGATAAGGGAGTCAGGGCTGGTGTTGTTAGGTGGGCCCTGGGCTAAGTGGAAAGCAGAGGAAGTGGAAGGTAGGTCAGCTGCTCTGTTAGAGTCAAAACATTACATTTTCCCAGACACTTTCTGGACTCCTTATAAACCCCATTTTACTGCTTAAAACATAAACTTTCTAATAAGGCAAAAACCAATTTATTATTTTATTTATTTCTTTAATTGCATAACTAATGATTTGTTTCTTTGTTTTTAAGGAAAGTCATCAAAAAAAGAGTCATACTTTTCAAAAATCAGTTGTTTAGAAAAAGCATTCTGGCTAAAGATAGCAAAATAAGTATTTCAGTCTCCAAATCAATAACAGCAGATGGAAAAAAAGTACAAGCCAGTAAATAAAGGACAGAAACAATTCCTTGTAAGTTATCCTAAAAGCACCAAAATCTTGCAACTCGTCATCAGATGCCTAAAGCCCAAGGATAACCTACTTGGGGGAAAACAGTAAAAGACATAAAGCGCCACACAAAGGGTTGAAGCAGAAAGAGCTCCTGAGAGTGGCTGATGCAATAACTGAATTGAATAGCCAAAAATATGACAAAGATCTGAAGTTTATTTCATGCCTACTCTGTGGATCTTTCGGTCAGGGTCTGGAAGGCACCAAGATCTGGGTTCACTTAAGTCTGGAACTGGCTGTCCCTCCATTCCAGGAGGTGCCTTTTACAGACCTCCAAAGTCACACAGACAGACAAAGAGAGATAGAGGGTGATAGAAAGATGAGGTGAGGGGGCTGAGGAGAGGTTGAGAGAGACAGAGACACAGAGAAAAACACAAACACACACACACACACACACACACGAGACAGATAAGGAAGGGAGAGGGTGGAGGGGGAGAGAAAGAAAGAGAGACAAGAGGAAGACTGACAGACTAAGAGATTGACAGATGAGAGAGAAGAAAGACAATGTGAGACCCAGACCCTGATAGACAGAGGGAGGAGGTGGAAGCTCAACAGGCAGCGAGACATGGACAGAGACAAACTGAGAGACAGTGATTGATTAACACAGAGTCATAGACAGACACAGAGAGAGGGACAAGAAAGCTGGGCTCACGCCTGTAATTTCAGCACTTTGGGAGATGGAGACAGGAGGATCACCTGAGCCCACAGGTTCGACACCAGCCTGGACAATTTGGCGAGACCTCATCTCTGTAATAAACCAAAAAAAATTAGCTGGGCGTGGTGGCATGCGCCTGTAGTTCCAGCTACTTGGAACGCTGAGGCAGAAGGATCGCCTGAGCCCAGCAGGTCGACACTGGGGTGGCTGTGAGTGTGCCACTGCACTCCAGCCTGAGCAACAGAGTGAGACTCCAATTTAAAAAAAGAAAAAAGAAAGGGACAAGACAACAAGAGCACATACGTGTATGTGTCCACACACTCATGCAAGCACACACAGGGCTCCCCACACCTGTAGATCAGGCTCTAGCTCCACATTTACCCCAGCTGCCCCTGGCAGGTCTGTACTAAGTCTCCAGTGGGGGCGGATCCTGCCCCATCCCCTCCTCCCACCACCCTGCGCCACAGTCACAGAGACTCCAGACTCACTGTCCCTGGCCACAAGCCTAGGGGCTGCCCAGGGTAACACCAGATAGGAAAGGTTACAGCTTGTCTGTAGATGGGAGGCCAGAGACAGCGAGGGGAGAAGAGAGGAAGCTCTATATATACCAGATTCCAACCATTTATAATGGAGAGCCCTCAAATTAGAGGCTCCTGGTAAATAATTCACCAGGAAGAGTACAGTGCCTTCCCAGGGCTCATCCATTATTCACCAAGATAAATGTGCCATATTGTTATACTTCCTGACATCGAAAATGGTCTGAGCTATTAGGTCAGGATTAAGACTACAGCACGGCAATTTCCACCCAACTTTTCCAGAACCCCTGACCCAGCAGTCCTGCTGCTTTTGGAACTTTAGTCTGCTGCTTCTCAAGCAAGGACAAAGCACTTAGCTTCCAAAAGGGCCAGGACTGGATTCCGACTGTGAGATCCCGAGGGCAGGCACATATCAGGCCTCAAGAGCCCAGTGCCAGAAGGAAACAACTATGTCCAGAAAAATCCTGAGTAAAATCCCTGTTTCACCAGACCCCAGAGGTTTTGGCCCTCTCAAAGAGAAAACACCTTGTTTGTATCTGTCTGAGGTCAATACTGTTCCTAAAAGTTTCAAAGAGTTGAACTTTTGTGCCAAATGGGTACCAGCTACAAAATGCAGGAAGATCTGCATCCTAGACTTGGCTCTGAGCAAGTCATCTTGTTCTCTAGGTCTCAGTTTTCCCACATGTAAAACACACTAGTCTCTACAATGAATCACAAAAATTAGTCGGGTGTGGTGGTGTGAATCTGTAGTTCCAGCTACTTGGAAGGCTGAGGCAGAAGCATCACCTGAGCTCAGCAGGTCAAGGCTGTGGTGGTCGTGAGCGTGCCACTGTACTCCAGCCTGGACGACAGAGTGAGACTCTGACTAAAAAAACCAAAAAAAAACAGGCTAGTAAAACCTGCCCTCTATCCTGCAAGGCCTCTACGAGGATGGCTTCTGAGAAGTTTAAAAAAGACACAACATTGCCAGGCTAAGCAACATAGTGAGACCGTGTCTCTACAAAAAAATGATCCAAAAAATTAGTCAGTGTAGTGGCACATACCTGTAGTCCCAGTTACTCAAGACACTGAGGTGAAAGGATCGCCTGAGCCCAGGAGATCAAGTATGCGGTAAGCCATGATCGTGCCACTGTACTCCAGTCTGGGCAAGAGTGAGACCCCGGCTCAAACAAACAAACAAAACACACACACACAACTTTGGGCTCGTGCCTGAAATCTCAGTACTTTGGGAGGCTGAAGCAGGAGGACTGCTTGAGGCCAGGAGTTTGAGACCAGTCTGGGCAACATAGTGAGAGTCTATCTTTACAAAAATAATAATAATTATAATTATAATAATAAAAGAAATACACAACATTAAGGTCCTAGCATATAGTATACATGCAAGTTGGAGATGGGGTCAAAATCTCAGAGACTGGAGTCAGATTCCCTGTCCTCAAATTCTTTTTTTTTTTGAGTCAGAGTCTCACTTTGTTTCCCAGGCTGGAGTGCAGTGGCACGCTCACAGTCACCACAGCTTCAATCTGCTGGGCTCAGGTGATCCTTCCATCTCAGCATTCCCAGTTGCTGGAACTACAGGTGCGCACTGCCACACCCAGCTAATTTTATGATTTATTGTAGAGATGAGGTCTCACCAAGTTGTTCAGGCTAGTCTCGAACCCCTGAGCTCGGTAATCCTCCCGCTTCCACCTCCCAAAGTGCTGGGATTACAGTGTGAGCTACTGTGCCCGACTTGTACCCAAATTCTACTCCCTTGCTTACCAAGAGTATGACCTTGGGCAAGTTGTTTATCCTTTCAGTGGCTCCATTTTTGTATCTATAAAATGGTGCAAAAGCCGGGCTTGGTGGCTCAGCCTGTAATCCCACGCCTTTGGGAGGCTGAGGTGAG
>NW_007252943.1:265315-268903 GCF_000164805.1 Carlito syrichta
AAAAAAAAAAAAAAAAAATGGTGCAAATAACAGTACTGACCTCATAAGTTTGTTGTGAAAAGTAAATTCACATGTTAACACAGGTAGCATGCCTGGCACACAGTAAGTACTAGGTGAGTTTATACTCTTAGTCATTATTATGTTCAGGATTTTTTCGTATTTTTTTAGGAACCACATTTCAACACAACCATCTCTTGCTCAGTATAGGCCTTGGCTGGCATTCCTCTTATGCAGGCCATTTAGAACTGCAAAGTACCCTGCCTTATTTCCTCTCCCAATCTCTGCCCTCTGGGTGTGGTGGCTTGCTCTGAACAGATTCCTGAGAACTGATGCCCTGCTTGGTCATTAGACATCCTAATTCCAGAAGTGCTACCCTGCGTTGGTGAAGTTCCGGGGGTAGCTGCTGGACATCCGGGGGGAGCTTTGGACATCTACAAGGACGGTCTCTCGTAAGTTTAAATAGACACACATTTGCCAACCTG
Source organism: Carlito syrichta (assembly GCF_000164805.1). Lineage (NCBI taxonomy): Eukaryota > Metazoa > Chordata > Mammalia > Primates > Tarsiidae > Carlito > Carlito syrichta. Next base: position 265,798 of record NW_007252943.1, read on the forward strand.
GGCAACATAGCGAGACCTTGTCTTTATTTAAAAAAATCAAAAAAGTTATCCAGGTGTAGTGGCGTGCACCTTAGTCCCAGCTACTCAGGAGGCTGGGGTAGAAGGATCACCTGAGCCCAGGTAGTCAAGGATGCAGGGAGCTGTGATTCTGCCACTGCACTCCAGCCTTGGTGACTGAGCAAGAATCTGACTCAAAAAAACAAAAACAAAAACAAAAAACTTTGGGCTGGGGGTGGTGGCTCATACCTGTAATATCAGCACTTTGGGAGGTCATGGCAGGAAGAACTGCCACACTAGGCAAATTCTGTCTGTCCTGGGCACCTCCAGGCAATGCCATGCTTATGTTCCTAACGGAGGCGCAGACTAGCAGTTGTTTACAGTTTCCCTCACTCCCTCTGGAAGAGGTTTAAAGAAGCACTTTCAACATGAACAAGAATCAGAGTGAGCCTATCTAGGTGAAAACAGATCCAGATCATCTTGGTGTAAGACAGGATGCTGGCCTCATGGAACTCAAACCGTCATTAGGTGAAGAGAGTACAGTAATGAATGCCTGGAGATAACTGCTAGACTTCAGCTTTCTGATCCTGAAGGGTCCCACCAACAGAGGCCTGGAAAACTCTATGCTTTCTAAAGGAAAGCACTTGGCTATATAAAATACAAGTTGTAAACAACTCTCAACCACAAATGACAAATTAGAGAAATTATTTTCAGTAAACCACAGAAGAGGGGTTGCTGACCTTGATATATAACAGGTACAAATCAATCATAAGGACTGCTAAAATTATAATAGAAACATGATCAATTCAATATGGAGAGTACTCAAAACAAACATAAATGATCAATAACTATTAAAAAAACTCCAATGTACTAGTAATCGAAGAAATATAATTTAGAATAAGTTATTCTGCCCATCAAATGAAGGCCAAAATTTATTTTTATTTCATTTCATTTCATTTTATTTTATTTTAGAAGCGGGGTGTCACTCTGTCGCCCAGGCTGGAGTACACTGCCACAATCAGGGCTCACAGCTACTTTGGTATCCTGGGCCCAGGAGATCCTTCTGCCTCAGTCTCCCAAACAGCTGGAACTATAGGCACACACCACTAAACCTGGTTAATTTTCAAAATTTTTGTAGAGATGAGGTCTTGCTATGTTGGCCAGGCTGGTCTTGAACTCCCCGGCTCAAGCAATCCTCCCACCTTGGTCTCTCAAAGTGCTGAGATTACAGGCATGAGTCACCACACCAGGTCCCAAGATTTTTAAAATAACACTCAACACTGGTGAGTATATGGAGAAAATGATCTTCCTCTTTTGCTGGAGTATAAATTTTTATTTATTTTTATTTATTTTATTTGAGTTGGAGTCTCACTCTGTCGCTCAGACTGGAGGGCAGTGGTTGCTCTCGGCCACCACAGCCTCGACCTGCTGGGCTCCAGCGATCCTTCCGCCTCAACTTTCCGAGTAGCTGGAACTACAGGCGCACGCTACCACGCCCGGCTAATTTTTTATTTATTGTAGAGATGAGGTCTCGCCAAGTTGCCCAGGCAGGTCTTGAATCCGCAGGCTCAGGCAATCCACTCACCTCAGCCTCCCAAAGGCGCGGGATTACAGACTGAGCCACCGAGCCCGGCTTTTTTCTTGTTTTTTTGAGTCAGAGTTTCACTCTGTTGTCCCAGCTGGAGTGCAGTAATATGCTCATGGCCACCGCAACCTCAACTTGCTGGGCTCAGGCAATCCTTCCACCTCAGCCTTCCAAGTGGCTGGAACCACAGGCAAGTGCAACCACACTCAGCTAATTTTTTGACTTACTTGAAGAGATGAGGTCTCACCAAGTTGCCCAGGCTGGTCTCAAACCCATGGGCTCAAGCAATCCTCTTACCTCGGCCTCCCAAAGTGCTGGGATTATAGGCATGAGTCACCACTCCTGGCCATTAAAAAATTTAAGCAGCTTTCTGGAATGAATTTGGAAAACGAGACAGATAACAATGTGTCACCAACTGAAATAACAACTGTGAACACACATTCTCTGTATCTTCTACTGCTCCCATAAATGACTGTTAAGGCCAGGCTCGGTGGCTCAGCCTGTAATCCCAGCACTTTGGGAGGCCCAGGAGAGTGGATTGTCTGAGCCTGCAGGTTTGAGACCAGCCTGAGCAACTTGGTGAGACCTCATCTCTACAATAAGTTTTTTTTTTAATTAGCTGGGCATGGTAGCACATGCCTGCAGTTCCCGCTGCTTGGAAGGCTGAGGCGGAAGGATCGCCGGAGCCCAGCAGGTCAATGCTGGGGTGGCCGTGAGTGTGCCACTGGACTCCAGCCTGGGCAACAGAGTGAGACTCCAATTCAACAAAGCAAACAAACAAACAAAAAGACTGTTACAACCTGTTGCTGTTTAATGCTTCATGTGCTTATAACCTTGTCTTCCCCACTAGATTCTAAGCTCCCTGAAGACAAGAGCTGATCTCATACTGGTTCCTCTCCTCCACTGCAGGCACCTTGCCCACGGGAGGGGCTCAGGAAACATCAGCTGGTTGTGGTGGCTTTACTGAGCTGGATATTTGGGCCACATTATCCCTACATGATGTGGAACCAGCAGAGGGTCAAGCTCAACATGGGATCCTGGTAGGCAATTACATTAATTATCATTATTAATTCAACAAACATTTATTTAGAACCTACCATGTGCCAAGTATTCCGTAAGGCACTGGGGACAGAGAGAGAAAAGCACACAATTACTGCCTTTAAATGTCTCCGTTTAGTGGGAAAGTCAGACAAGTAACTATATCATTACAATATTAGCTAATACTGTCAATCCTTTTCTTATAGTATTACGATGGATGTTCAAGGTTGACTATATGAGTGAGAACATGTGATACTCAGATCTTTGTTTCTGTGAGAGGTCACTCAGTATTATAGGCTCTATTTCATCCAGGTTGCTATGAAATTCATGATTTTGTTCTTTTTTTATGACTGCGTAGTATTCCATCATGTACATGTACCACATTTTTTTTGTTTTTGTTTTTTGAGTTGAAGTCTCACTCTGTCGCCCAGACTGGAGTGCAGTGGCCACTTCCGGTACCGCAGCCTCGACCTGCTGGGCTCCGGC
>NW_007252943.1:269591-272084 GCF_000164805.1 Carlito syrichta
CCGGGAGTGGCCACTGCACTCCAGTCTGAGCGACAGAGTGAGACTCCAACTCAAAAATAATAATAATAATAATAATAAAATAAAATAATAGCTAATACTTCCTGACCGCTTACTATGTGCCAGGTACTGTTCCAAGCACTTTAACCATACTAACTTGTTAATGCTGACACCCACCCAGTGAGGTAGTTACTACGATTCCCATTATGCAGATGAGGAAACTGAAGCACAGAGAGGTAAAGCAACTTGCTAAAAGTCACACAGCTAGTAAGTGACAATCACAGGGTTCGAATTTCAGGTCATCATCTGAGCAGAGGAAAGCCTATCGCAATTCCTAGGCTTTACCGTATTATCACACACAGTGAGGGGTGAGTGTAAAGGGTGCAGAAGAGAAGCTTCTAAGTCAGAGTGTGGGGATAAGAGGTCAGGGGAAAATCCTGGAAGATTTTACGAAGAAACAGGGTTTGGCAAATAGAACAAGTCAGAGGCACAAAGACAACTCTAAGGAATTCAGGATGCTCAGAGTTTAAAGGTTAATGAGAGGTAGGTACGGCAAGAGGTTACCAGAACGCTGGCTCAGGGCAGGGAGGCGAAAGAGGTGAAATACAAACCTACTCTGATCAAGCTGCCCCCAGCAAAAAATCACCACCAAAGGGAGCCCCCAAGGAGGTTGCTGTTAGGGTAGAAAATGGATTGAAGAACCTCTTTGTCATGGAGAAGGACGGGCGTAGTCACCAAAGGCATGGTTATAGGACACTGCCATACCTGCTCTATCAGTTTCCAAGGGCTGCCATAACAAATTACCACAACTGGGTGGCTTAAAACAACAAAAATGTATTTTCTCACAGCTCCGGAAGCCAGAGTGTGAAATCAGTGTTGGTAAGGCAGGTTCCTTCTGGAGGGCTCTAAGGGAGAGTCTGTTTCAGCCCTCTCTCCTAGCTCCTGGTGGTTGCCAGCAATCCCTGGCATTCCTTGGCTTGCAGATACACAGCTTCAATCTCTGCCTCCACTATCACAGGCTGTCTCCATGTCTCTTCTTATTGGGCATCAGTACCAGTCATATGGGATTAATCACCCACCTTAATGAATCAATCTTAACTTGATTACATCTGCAAAGACCCTAATTCCAAATAAGGCCATATTCACGGGTACTAGGGCTTGGGAAGTCAACATATATTTTGGGGAACACAATTCAGCCTATAACATCTGCTATTCTGTAACTAGCTTTTTTTGCTATACAGCTAACCATAGATATCTTTTCATGTCTACCCACATGGTTTCAGCTCATTCATTTCAACTGCTGTGTATGACTTTACTGCACCAATACCCATAATCTATTTATTCAATATCCTAGTAATGAGCTTTCGGGTGGTTTTCAATTTTTTTGCCATTACTAAGAATATTCCAGTTGAACCTCTCTATATAGGCACCTATGGACACTGGTAATAAGAGTGCTTCTAAGGCTAGGCGTGGTGGTTCCTGCCTATAATGCCAGCACTTTGGGAGGCTGAGGTGAGGATGCCTGAACCCACGGGTTCAAGACCAGCCTGGGAAACTTGGCGAGACCATATCTCTACAATAAGTCAAAAAAATTAGCTAGGTGTGATGGTGTGTGCCTGCTACTTGGAAAGCTGAGGCGGAAGGATTGCCTGAGCCTCAGCAGGTGGAGGCTGCAGTGTCCGTGAGTGTGTCACTGCACTCTAGCCTGGGCGACAGAGTAAGATTCCAGCTACTTGGAAATACTGAGGCGGAAAGATTGCCTGAGCCCAGCAGTTCGAGGCTGCAGAGTCTGTGAGTGTGTCACCGCACTCTAGCCTAGGCAACAGAGTAAGATTCCAGCTACTTGGAATGCTGAGGTGGAAGGATTGCCTGAGTCCAGCAGTTCGAGGCTGCAGAGTCTGTGAGTATGTCACTGCACTCTAGCCTGGGCGACAGAGTAAGACTCCAACTAAAAATAAATTTTAAAAGAGTGTTTCTATAGAATAATTGCCAAACAGAAAGGGAACAAAGAGGATGCAATTTCAAATATTTGACAAATGGCAAACTGTTCTTCAAAAAAATTTTACTGGCCAGGTGTGGTAGCTCATGCCTGTAATCCCAGCACTTTGGGAGGCTGAGGCGGGAGGACGCTTTGAGCCTAAGAGTTCAAGACCAGCCTAGGCAACCTAGCGAGACCTCATCTCTACAAAAAAATCAAAAAATTAGCTGAGCTTGGTGGCGTGGGCCTGTAGTCCCAGCTACTAAGAAGGTTGAAGCAGAAGGATCACCTAAGCCTAGCAAGTTGAGGCTGCAGTAAGCCATGATCATGCCATTGCACTCCAGCCTAGGTGACAGTGTAAGACCTTGACTCAAAAATTTAAATAATAAAAAGTTTGTGCTTCTTTACCAACACTAATGCTTAATATTTTTGTTAATCAGAGAGATGTAAAATAATACTTTGTGCCGGGCTCGGTGGCTCAGCCTGTAATCCCACGCCTTTGGGAGGCTGAGGTGAGT
>NW_007252943.1:272962-275140 GCF_000164805.1 Carlito syrichta
CCAGTCTGGGCGACAGAGTGAGACTCCAACTCAAAAAAATAAAATAAAATAAAATACTTTGCTTTAATTTGCATTTTATTTGAGACGCTTGGCTTGCTCTTAATAAGATAAAGCAATTTTTCATGCTTACTGGTTAGCTAAATTTCCTTTTCCCCCCTAGATTTCAATTTAAATGGTATTTGGTGAACACAGAACATCAGATTATCCTAAATTTCTTAATATCCATTTTCTATTCAACTTTTTAAAAAGTAGATTATCAAATTTACTTCTTTAAAATTTTTTTGACCTGCTCCCAAGTAGCTGGAACTACAGGCATGCACCATCATGCCTGGCTAATTTTTCTTGATTTATTGTAGAGATGAAGTCTCACCAAGTTGCCTAGGTTGGTCTTGAAACCATGGGCTCAGGCAATCCTCTCACCTTGGCTTCCCAAAGTGCTGGGATTATAGGCGTGAGCCACTGCTCCTGGCCTTATTGTCCATTTTCTATCCAACTTTATTGCCTATTTTTTCCTTGTTTAGTTTGTACTATTACTATTTCTTGCTAATTCATAATCAATGAGACCAAAAACAAAAGACCTTTTCTGCATTACACGTTGTACTCACCAAATACCTCCCAGAATGATCATTACACTTCTGTATGCCTACTGTCTGCCAAGTACTGTTCTATCTTTTTTTTATAGTCAGAGTCTCACTTTGTTGTCCAAGCTGAAATGCAGTGGCATACTCATGGTCACTGCAGTCTCAACCTGCTGGGCTCAGGTGATCCTTCCACCTCTGCCTTCCAAGTAGCTGAAACCACAGGCGTGTGCCACCACGCCTGGCTAATTTTTTAAAAATTTCATTGTAGAGACAAGGTCTCACTATGTTGTCCAGTCTGGTCTCAAACCCCTGGGCTCAGGCAATCCTTTGCCTCCGCCTCCCAAAGTTCTGGGGGATTACAGGGGTGAGCCACTGTTCTGAGTGCTGAGAATACAGCAGTGAACAAGACAGTGAAGGTTCCTGTTCTCAATTATTATTTAACGTCTTGGAAGAAAATGTGTTTGCACATGATTTGGGAAAACAGGGAGTAAATTCCACCCTGGGGTAAAGAGTTGCCTCAAAACTAACTTAAATACTGACTGTTTTGATTCATTTGAGAGCCTTCTAGGGGAAATCTCCTTTGCTCTCCAGGTGTCCTAGAAGGATTCACCAAAGGAACAGTGTGCTTAGTGAAGGTGGAAACAGGAATAATGCCAGACAGCTGTGCCCCTTCCCTGGAGGGAAGAGCCACACCTCCAGGCACCCAGTACCTTCAAAGGTTAAGGCTGTGAGTTCAGAGAACAAAGGAAGTTTTAAGCAAGAACAGCTCCTCTCCATTCCAGGTAGAAGGGAATACCACTAAAGCACCACTCAGGCCTCCTCCAAGGAGGGGTAATATCTGAGTGGGCAAGTTGGCTCTGACGCTTCCTCCCTCCACTGCCAGCACACATTTATATAGGTAGCCTACACGCCTACACACACACACACACACACACCTGCAAAACTCCAGCAATGCTGTGACAAGGGGCTAAATGAGCCTACATCAGGGATGAATAAACCAATTTTATCCTCTTCAGACTAAAGTCTTGTTGCTCAACCCAGTCTTAATAATAAAAGTGTTACTCTGAGCCAGGCATGGTGGCTCATGCCTGCAATTCCAGCACTTTTAGAGGCAGAGGCAAGAGGACTGCCAGAACCCAAGGGTTCAAGACCAGCCTGGGCAAAAAGGCAAGACCTTGTCTCTACAATAAATCAAAAAATTAGCTGGGCACGGTAGCACATGCCTGTAGTTCCAGCTACTTGGAAGGCTGGGGCAGAAAGATCACCTGAGCCCAGCAGGTCAAGGCTATGGTGGCCAGTGGCCGTGAGCAACCCACTGCATTCCAGCCTGGGTGAAACAGTGAGACTCTGCCTCAAAAAAAAAAAAAAAAAAAAAAGTGACACTCTGATCTCCATCTGTCTAATCCCTGTGTTTGTCTGTTTGCTTTTCTCCCTCTCTCTCTCTCTCTCTCTCCCTTTCCCCCACCTCCTCAATTGGTTTCAAACTCAGAAGGAAGAGTTTTTTATATTTACTGACTTCAATATACAGTTTTCTTTTTTTTTTTCTTTTTCTTTTTTTTTGAGTTGGAGTCTCACTCTGTTGCCCAGACTGGAGTGC
>NW_007252943.1:275416-286119 GCF_000164805.1 Carlito syrichta
CAGCGCGGGCTCAGGCAATCCACTCACCTCAGCCTCCCAAAGGCGCGGGATTACAGGCTGAGCCACCGAGCCCGGCAATATACAGTTTTCATTACATTGGTTTGCTTATTTATGTATAGCGATGGGGTCTCCAATTCCTGACCTCAAGCCATCCTTCCACCTCTGCCTCCCAAAGTGCTAGAATTACAGGTTTGAGCCACTGCCCCTGGCCAGTACATGTCTTCTTGAAGCTGCCTTTAAAAAATTCACTTCTTAGCCGGGCTCGGTGGCTCAGCCTATAATCCCGCGCCTTTGGGAGACTGAGGTGAATGGACTGCCTGAGCCCGCGGGTTCGAGACCCACCTGGGCAGCGAGACCTCATCTCTACAATAAATCAAAAAATCAGCCGGGAATGGTAGCGCATGCCTGTAATTCCGGCTACTGGGAAGGCTGAGGCGGAAGGATCGCTAGAGCCCAGCAGGCAAGGCTGCGGTGGCCGAGAGCGGCCACTGCACTCCAGTCTGGGTGACAGAGTGAGACTCCAACTCAAAAAAAAAAAAAAAATTCACTTCTTTTTTCCCACCAGCTTTCCAAGGGAGAAATGGCAGAACTAGAACTAAGCCCAGAACAATAGGACTAAATGAGAGGTAACGAATTTGGGAGTAATTAAGGGGATAGTAATAATTGGAGAAGAGGAATAAACAAGTCTAGGCGGCTAGCAGTGTCTTATGAGTGCCCAAGACCACGTCAATGAGGAGTTAGCGTGGCCATGGTGAGTATTTCCGAAGCTCAGCTCTCTCAATGACAACACTTGCATCATCTTTTCACAAACTTTACCTCTCTAGACTTTCACCATAACCTATGAGATAGATGATATAATTTTAATCCTACAGATGAGGAAACAGAGCTCAGAAAAGTTAAACTACTTCCAGGACTCAAATTCTGGTCTTTGGGATCCAAGAACTTTTTGAGCAACCATTGAGCATCTGGGGCAGGGTTAGGCTTTGTGGGAAAATCAAGGACAAGACTTTGACCCCCTCCATCAAGCTTATCATCAAGGTGGGGGCAACGAAAAGAACATATCTGATAAAGTGGAAGATAAAAAGGAGCATGTACTTCAGTGCTAAGTGGTGAGCAGCTAATTCAGTGCTAAATGGCGTAGAAGAGGGAAAAGATACAGTTTCAAAGATCAGGAATGCAATCTCTAGTGTACACCAAATTACCGCACTGCCAGTTACCTGAACAGCCCTGGTTTGTGCTGGCTGGCTGGCTGGGAATCATTCTCAATAATGAAAGTGGGGACATTTGGGTGATAAGTTATCTGGTCACCCAAACAATGCCCCACACTTGAACCCAGCTCAAACATTCACTAGTTTTCACATATTACCTCGCGCGATTTTCACAGGCCCACAGTATAGTGGTGATTCAGAAACTTTTCTGGTCATAGACATGTTAAGAATCTGATGAAAGCTATAAACTCCCTTCCCACAAAAATAACATAAATACAAAACCTTGTATGCAATTTTGACAAGTTCATGTCCTCTGACAGAGCAACCCCATTTCCAGGAATTTATCCTACAGATTTACAAACATAGGTGCAAAGACAGGTACAAGGATATTTGTAGTGGCATTGTTTAAAATAGGAAACCCTCAGAAACAAACCCAAAGTCTACCAGCGGGGAATGGACTGAATAAACCAGGGAATGAGGGCAGGATGGGGTTGGGAAGTGTAGACAGAACTTGCTTCAGGTTTAGTTTCCCTCGAAAGACATAGGGGCCTTCCTGTCAGCCCCCCCACCACCGCCTTGTGCCCCCAACTCAGCAAGGTCCCAAGAGAGGAAGAAACATGAGCAATCTCACAGGAGGAGGCTAAATAATGAATTGTAAGTGTGTGTTTTCTTTGGCCAGGGCAGTCTGGCCAAGCTCTGGGGGCTGCTGGGCAAACATTTTTCATATTTTAGTAGCTGGCCTATGCCCAAGGCAGTCAGAAGTTAAGTAAGCTTTCAATGAGCTGCGCCCATGTTCTCCTTGGCCCCAAGAATTCTTAATGAGGTTCTAAGGCAGCGGCCTCCAGCAAACTCGTCGTGTTGCCTTAAATATCACTCACCCCTCACTACTTTTAATGAATGCAAATGATTCAGCAACAAGACACTTAGCCTGAAGTGAAATCCCTCTTTGTGTAGCTGGTTTCACCAGCTTACAACCCAGCTCAGGCAGGACCCTACTAGACAGGCAAGAGGGGAGCCCCAGGTGCCCCTGGTAGCCCAGGCAGACCCCTACACACCCAGGGCAGAGTGAGCAGAATGCAATGCAGGAAGTGCACAGCACGAGGGAAGACCCCCGCCCCACCCACAGCCCCAACAACCAGGTGCCGACCCTCACAACTCCACCTCTTTTACGACTCTGGCTCCAGGGCAGAGGAAAGTGTGAGCAGGGAAAACAAAAGGTATTTCTTTGATCTAATGAAAGAGGCTGGTCCCAGGCACCTCAAAGGCCTGTCCGGTCACCACACATCCGGCACTCACCAGCACTTCACCCGGGACCCGCCCACTCCCGCCCCACCTCCCCTTCACCTGAGGCCAGGTACCTGAGGAACTAACTCAGCAAGAGAACCTGAAAAGCTCTCTTGGATGCTGGCCCTCCTTCACCAATTGCAAGGAAGCAACAAAAACAGAGACAGTGTAAATAAACCAATTTACACCCTGTTTTCAGAGTTCTCTTTTGGCAGCACAAACTGAAAGCAATTTGTCAGAAGTCTAAGAGCAACTTTTAACTAATTTATTTTCAACCTGGGGCTCAGGGGGGATTTGTTGCTCTGTCAGCCTGATCATCACCTCTTCCTGGGGCTGAAGTAGCGACCTGGCCCAGAATAGGCAGCTGTTAATTCTTCACCCACGGGGCCAGCTGCTGGCAGAAGACCCACAGAGGTCCACACAGCGGTCCCCGACCTTTTTGACATCAGGGATCACTTTCGTGGAATTTTTCCACAAAGTGGTGGGGGGAGCACTGGGGTGTGCAGTCAAACCTCACTGCTAATGGTAATCTGTATTTGCAATCGCCCACTTCCTGCTGTGTGACCCAGTTCCTAAGGAGGTTGGCCCAGGGGTTGAGAACCCTTGTTTTAGAGTGCCTCCAAAAATAAGTTGTATATCATCAAAAATGCCTTTAGCAGTACGTCCAAGGCTTTCAGGAAAAGAGAACTGAAATTTTCCTAACACCTCAACACTGTTCTTCCTGAGTGTTCTTGGCACACCATTTACAACACCTTATTCTTCTTCAAAACACCCTTATTGGAAGCCAGAGGAAGTGAAAGCCTTCATATGATAGAGGGGCTGGGTCTCCTGTCTCCTGGGACTCAAGTTCTTGCCTTCCAGGTGATCCATTCATCAGCCTCTTTCCTATCTGGGCACGGGTCACAAGGCAGAAGAATGCTTTATGAAACTCCTATAAGGTGAGTGTCAAAGCCTCACAGAAGTGAACGTGTGGAAGGCTTGAAACACAAATCTACACAGCAATCAATTAAAAAAACCAAGACAAAAAACTTTGCTCTATCTGGGCTCGGTGGCTCAGCCTGTAATCCCGTGCCTTTGGGAGGCTGAGGTGAGTGGACTGCCTGAGCCCGTGGGTTCGAGACCCCCCTGGGCAGCGAGACCTCATCTCTACAATAAATTAAAAAAATCAGCGGGGCGTGGTAGCACATGCCTGTAATTCCGGCTACTTGGAAGGCTGAGGCGGAAAGATCGCTGGAGCCCAGCAGGTCATGGCTGCGGTGGCCAGGAGCGGCCACTGCACTCCAGTCTGGGCGACTGAGTGAGACTCCAACTCAAAAAAAAAAACCAAACTAAAAACTTTGCTCTGTGTATTCATACACAAGGGGCATCTTTTTCTCTCTGTATCTACCACCTAAACTTCAATCCCACAGCCAGTTCATCCCACCATCAAATGAACCAGAACTCAAACAAAACAATAATTCAACAATGCTCAGGTAGCACAAAACAGAATCAATAACAACAGCTGTCTCCATGAAATTAGGATCAACCCCACACAACTCTGCTGCCAGGGGAAGAAAATGCCACCATTTCCTGTCTGTATCCTGCCTGCCCTACTCAGGTCTCTATCCTCACAGCTCCTGACTTGTACTACGTGCCTCTCTCTGGGCATCTCTGCACCTTGTTAATCACTCTCTTCAGGTTCTGTCTTCATTCACCTACCAACAAACCATTCCTGGAGTACAGTCTTTTGAGATGGAGAGTCATCAAAGAGTCATTTTCTTCCTTCCATCATAGACTGTTAGCTGGTTCAGTGGCTCAGGCCTGTAATCCCAGCACTTTGGGAGGCAGAGGCGAGAGAGAGGACTGCCTGAGCTCGGGGGTCTAGACCAGCATGGGCAACTTGGTGAGACCTAGTCTCTATAATACATCAAAAAGTTAGCTAGCTGTAGTGGCACACATCTGTGGTTCCAGCTACTTGGAAGGCTCACCTGAGCCCAGCAGGTGGAGGTTGTGATGGTCATGAGCATGCCACTGCAGTCCAGCCTGGGTGACAGAGTGAGACCCCAACTCAAAAAAAAAAAAAAAAAACACACATAATAGACTATTTGTCCTCTTAGGGACATCTACCTCCTCTGTGAACATTTCTTGCCTTCCAATGGCTTGAAGTCCCTCCCAAATGCACACACGCAAATGATACTTAGCATGACACCTTATGTTTATGCCTTAGCATAATTTGTTATTTATGTGCCAGACTAAAAGGAAAACCGCTTCTACTGAAAGTTACTAGTGGATGAAAGCAAAACCACGCCTGTAAATTAATCACCCTTATCACAGTTAGAACTATCTTATACTGAGCATTCACTAGATCACAGACTAAGTCCTTCACTTATACTGAATTTAAAAGATGCCACACTATGTATGAGCACTAGAAGAAAAAATGATGCCAGCTGAACTAAGACGCAATGCTATATACGATAGACCCCCCCCATCCTCATCCCATGACCGCCAGGTGGATACCTTAAACCTCAGAGAGTACCAAACTCCTTATATACTATGTTTTGTCCTATACATACATATACCTGTGATAAAGATTAATGCATAAACTAGGCATAGAGGCTGGCACTGTGGTTCATGTCTGTAATCCCAGCACTTTAGGAGACCAAAGCAGGAGAATTGCTTGAGCACAGGAGTTCGAGACCAGTGTAGGTAACACAGCAAGGCCTTGTCTCTACAAAAATCAAAAAATTAGCCAGGCATGGTGGTGCACGCCTATAGTTCCAGCTACTCAGAAGGTTGAGGTACAAGGATCACCTGAGCCCAGGAGCTCAAGAATGCAGTGAGGTATGATCGTGCCACTGCACTCCTGCCTGGGAGACAGAATGAGACCCCCAACTCAAAAAATAAATAAGGCACAGTAAGATTAGCAACAACAATAATAAAATAGAACAATTATACCAACATGCCAGCATCACCACTTTTGTGCTTTGGAGCCATTATGAAGTAAAATAAGGGTTACTTGAATACAATCACTGTGATACCTTGACAGTCGATAAACCAGACAAAGGGATGATTCACATCCTGGGCAGGGCAGAGCGGGGCAGTGAGAAATTTCATCACGCTACTCAGAGTGGCGGGCAACTTAAAACTTAGGAGTTCTTTATTTCTGGAATTTTCCATTTAATAATTTAAGATCACAGTTGATCATGGGTAACTGAAACCACAGAAGGCGAAATCATGGATAACGGAACTACTGTAATTGATTGTAAGTTACATCTCAATTTCTTTTTTTTTTTTTTTAGTTGGAGTCTCACTCTGTCACCCAGACTGGAGTGCACCGGCTGCTCCCAGCCACTGCAGCCTAGACCTGCTGGGCTCCAGCGATCCTTTCACCTCAGCCTTCCAGTAGCTGGAACTACAGGCGTGCGCTACCATGCCCAGCTAATTTTTTGATTTATTGTAGAGATGAGGTCTCACCAAGTTGCCCAGGCGGGTCTCAAACCCCGCGGGCTCAGGCAATCCACCCACCTCAACCTCTCAAAGGCGCAGGATTATAGGCTGAGCCACTGAGCCCGGCTTACATCTCAATTTCAAAGATGTGCAAATGTAAAAAGAAAAAACATCTTAGAGCTAATGAAATACAGTATTATCTCACTTAATCCTTATAAGAACTCTAACAGGATTGGTATTATTATCCCCATCTTGCAAAAGAGAAAACTGAGGCTCAGAGAAGTGAAGCAAACTGTCTAAGGTCTGCCAGTCAGTAAGTTGTGGAGACAGAACTCAGTTCCTGAACAGATTTCTGAATTCCCCTGTAAAGAACAGGACAAGGGGGGACAGCCAGGCTTCAGACACACCCTTCTTCGTTAAGCTGTCCCATCAAAGGCAAATAACATGATTTGGCTGATTCCTAAAATCAGGAGTATTTTTCAGTTGCACTTTCACAGATCCTACTTTCAGAAACAACAACAAAAGGGAAAACAGGTTTCCCTAACTCCTTCCTTGCAAAACTGGATGGAAGTAAGGGGGGAACCTCTCAGCCAACTTGTTATATATGAAGCACATTTAACAAGCCTTTCAAGTCCTGGGAGTGGGAGAAAGAAGGGTTCATTGGAAACCTGATACCTTGGCAGCCAAGAGAGAGGGACAAGGCCCTTAGCATCAGCCTCTGGGGATAAACACCACCCCAAACCCCTTTGTCTGCCAGAAGGAGATACTTCCTGGGGGGCAGGAGGCGGCAATGCTTTTTATGACAAAGCCCACCTAACAACAACCCTGCACCGGAGACCTGGCTGGGGTCTTTGTACAACCCACCTAACCATAAACCCTCTATCTTTTCCTAGACCTGCTGGGGTTCCTCTCTCCACAAATACCTGTGACCATCATAAACGCCCTTAAACACCCCCATTTACTGCCCAGCCTGCCTGCTGCTAAATGAGGGCATTTGTTTCAAATTTGCAAATACCGACAGCAGTGGAAACCCAAGTCCACCCCTAAAATGAAATGTTCTGCATTCCTCCAGGCCTGAAGCATCACGCTTCAAAAGCTGTGAGAGGCCCTGGCTATTTACTCACTGGTGGGGCTATTGGGAGAGGTATTTCCCTAATCCCTGAGGTGGCTCCTTTGATCCGGCCCGGATGGGAAGGGGCAGAAAGGGGTACCACCTACACCCAGGTTAGGCTGGGCCCACTTTCTTCAGCCCCTTTCTGGGTCACCAGTGGCAGCCGTGAAGCGCCTGGAAAGGGAGTCTCTTGGGAAGGCCCAAGTAGAGACTCGCCTAAAATTGCTGCCTGGAGACAGAGCGGGTTTGGCCGCCTCCAGAGGATCTCCCAGACCATCTTCAAAGGCCCTTCAAACAAAGGCAAGAAAGAGGTTAAGGGAAAGCACAGGAGGCCAAGAAGCACCAGTCTCTCACACAGATAGAAAAAAAAGGGCAAATTCCCCACCCTATTCCCCCTACTGCACCAAGCAACTCAGGACACTCCAACAAAATGGGGTGCGAGTGTTTACTAAAGAAAAGACTTTTGTTCTAAGAAGTTTTCCAAAAAGGGAGGCGGTTGAGAGATACCTTCCTCCAGTCCCCCAGGGCTGTTCCAGGACCCAGGCTAGCCACTCCTTCGCCTCAACACTCTTCCTGTAGGAGGCCTGGACCCCCAGAGTAGAGAAGCTGGATCACAGGATCACAGGCCAAAAAGCCGCTGGCCAGTTGGGATTTTTTTAATTGGTCAGTGTAACAACTGGTTTAATCTGCCAAATTAACCAAACTGATAGAATGATTTGCTCTTTGTGCTGTAGCTACAAGACCGACAGCATTTCCTTTTTTTTTTTTTCCCTAAGGCTGCAAGACAATATTTTCTTTGTTTGTGATTTGTTTTGTTTTTCAGGTGGCTGGAAGTGAACGCTGGTTCTCAAATGCCATCCTAACACATCACCTCTCTAAGGACCTGTGGGCTTGAAGGTGCCTTCTTCCTCTTCTCCCAGGCAGGAGACAGTCCGGCTTTGTTGTTTTTTAACAGATGAGCCACAACGGACTCGGAGCATGAGAGTTGTCCCTTTGCAACTTTCTGTGATAGGACACAGGTTCCCCAGGTTCCTGCATTGGAATCTGAGAACTAGAGAAGCAGAGGAACAAACTCAGCAGAATCAGCCAAACGGAGATATTACCTGGCATAAGAAAACTGGCATTTCTCAGAATATCAAAGGTCATGGTCCAATCTCTCCTGGATACACGTAAGCGTTAAGTCTTGACTCCAAGCTCAGAAATTGAAGGGAGCCCAGGTGCAGTGGCTCACACCTGTAATCCTAGCACTTTGGGAGGCAGAATCGAGAGGACTGCTTGAGCCCAGGCATTTGAGACCACCCTGGGCAACACGGCAAGACCTCATCTCTATAAAAAATAAAAATAAATAATTTTTTAAAAGTCCAGGCTCAGTTGCTCATTCTGTAATCCCAGCATTTTGGGAGACGACGGAGCAAGTGGATTGCCTGAGCCCACGGGTTCAAGACCAGCGCAGCCAACTTAATGAGACCTCGTTTCTACAAGAAAAAAAAAAAATTAAGCTGGGCTCGGTGGCTCAGCCTGAGGTGAATGGATTGCCTGAACCCGCAGGTTCGAGATCTGCCTGGACAACTTGGTGAGACCTCATCTCTACAATAAATCAAAAAATTAGCCAGGCGTGGTAGCGCACACCTGTAATTCCGGCTACTTGGAAGGCTGAGGCGGAAGGATCGCCGGAGCCCAGCAGGTCGAGGCTGCGGTGGCCGGGAGCAGCCACTGCACTCCAGTCTGGGCGACAAAGCAAGACTCCAACTCAAAAAAACAAAACAAAACAAAAAAAACAAAAATTAGCCAGACGTGATAGCGCACGCCTGTAGTTCCAGCTACTTGTAAGGCTGAAGCGGAAGGATCGCCAGAGTCTAGCAGGTAGATGCTGGGGGGGCCATGAGTGTGCCACTGCACTCCAGCCTGGACGAAAGAGTGAGACTCCAACTAAAAAAAAAAAAAATTAGCTGGGCATAGTACATGCCTGTAGTCCCAGCTACTTAGGAGGCTGGAGCAGAAGGATCACCTGAGTCCAGGAGGCTGAGGCTGCAGTAAGCTGTGATCATACCAATACACTCCAACCTAGGGGACAGAATAGGACCTCAACTCAAAAAATAAAAAAAAAGAAAAAGAAATTGAAAGGAAACCTACATCATGCCCCTACTAGGTGCCAGCGCCTGGAACAACAACCGTGGGCACATCTACCTATACTAAAGTAATTAAATTCTTCAGGGGGATCTAAATTAGTAAAAATAAAAAAAATTTTTTAAAGTAGTTAGAGGCAGCAAACTCTAACAACCAATGTGAGGATGACTCTCTTACCACCTATGCAATCTCCACCACAGTGTGGCCGTGTACAACTCCCAGCAGGCAGTATTGGTCTGGAATGTGGCAGCACATCTACAAGCCAGGGCCTGTAACTGCCTGTGACCTTCCAGAAGCACCAGGAGGAGGAGGCTAAGGATTTATGGATTCATGAGAAAAGCTCAAGCCATAGGGATTCAGGCAGAGCCTTCTAGACTTTCAGACTATATACAGTCTGACCATAATGTTTAAGGGCGGATGTGGTGGCTCAAGCCTGTAATCCCAGCACTTTGGGAGGCCGAGGTGAGGGGACTGCCTGAGCCCGTGGGTTCGAGAACAGCCTGGGCAACTTGGTGAGACCTCATTTCTACAATTAAAAAAAAAATTAGCCAGGCATGGTAGTACATGCCTGTAGTTCCAGCTACTTGGAAGGCTGAGGCGGAAGGATGGCCTGAACCCAGAAGGTCAACACTGGGGTAGCCATGAGCGTGCCACTACATTCCAGCCTGGGCGACAGAGTGAGGCTCCAACTCAAATAAAAAGTTTAAAATGCACACAAGGCCAGCACTTTGGGAGGCCAAGGCGAGAGGACTGCCTGAGCCCGGGGATTCGAGACCAGCTTGGGCAACTTGGTGAGATCTCATCTCTACAATAAATCACAAAAACTAGCTGGGCGCAGTGGTGTGCATCTGTAGTTCCAGCTACTTGGAAGACTGAGGCAGAAGGATTGCCTAAGCCCAACAGGTTAAGGCTGAGGCGGCTGTGAGTGTGCCACTACACTCCAGCCTGGGTAACAGAATGAGACTCAGACTCAAAAAAAAAAAGGATGCATACAAACCTCCAAAGGTCCCACTGAGAATCTTAATCTTTCTATTTTGTAATAGAAAGTGTGTGGGGGAAGGGCTGGCAACCTGGAATGCTGGGGCCCTAATGATCTCTCCGTATATTAATTATTGATACACTCCTTTGTGCAGAAAGAGCAGAGAAGGTTACTCCACCCTGACTCCCTGACTCTAGCAGGACTGTGCCTAAACCCACCCAGACAGTTGTCTCCTCTGCAAAATCTACTCCCCACTGCTCACCCTCCTCCAAAGCATGTATGTGTCATATTTCATAGCATCCAGTAATGACAGCTACATAAGGACTCTTAATTTGAAAGCACAGAAGGAACTGGCACTCTGGTCTCAGCTATATTCCTTACCAATTCTGCAGTGCTGGGTAGATCATACATTTGTACCTCAGTTTCTTTGTGTGTGTGTGTGTGTGTGTGTGTGTGTGTGTGTGTGTGTGTGTGTGTGTGTGTGTGTGTGTCGAAGAAGTCTCATACTCAGTCACCGCAGCCTCGACCTGCTGGGCTCAGGAAGGATGTGTGTGTGTGTGTGTGTGTG
>NW_007252943.1:286760-287526 GCF_000164805.1 Carlito syrichta
GTAGCGCATGCCTGTAATTCCGGCTACTCAGAAGGCTGAGGCAGAAGGATTGCTGGAGCCTAGCAGGTCGAGGCTGCGGTGGCCGGGAGGGGCCACTGCACTCCAGTCTGGGCAACTGAGTGAGACTCCAACCCCCCAAAAAAAAAATCCTTTGCAAACCTCTCCAAAATTTACTCAAACATTTCCATCCTCCTTTGCACCCAGGGGAATTACACACCATTATCCACATCACCAGTTGATCGAGTCTAAACACACCTGTGCCCACACATTAGCGACTTCAGAATAAAATGCTGCCCTCAGATGAAAGTGCTCTCCCAAAGCAAGGGTGAGGAAGAGAGTGTGCAGAGGGTGGCAGAAACACAGCTAGAGGTGTCATACTGGCTCAGTCTCAAAGGTTGCCTGGGTAAGGGCCCCTCCAAGGTCTCATGTCCTCAATTGAGGCCTGGAGAGGAGATTGGGACTTGCCTGTGGTCACACAAGCAATTTGGGGCAAATGTGGGAGCAGGGTCCATGTCTCCCAACTCTGACCCACCTTTGAGACAGAGGGGATGGCCACTTTTCTTGCAAGAATTCTTCTAAATCAGGAATGCCCACACACTTTACCTGAAGGCTCTGGTGACTCCAGGGAGAGAGAATACAGGAGACAGGAAAACTGAAGCTCCTTAATGAACCGTGAAATAAACTTTGTTTTGCTGTTGTTGTTGTTTGTTTGTTTGTTTTTTTGAGTTGGAGTCTCACTCTGTCGCCCAGACTGGAGTGCAGTGGC
>NW_007252943.1:287546-287774 GCF_000164805.1 Carlito syrichta
CAAGTTGCCCAGGCGGGTCTCGAACCCATGGGCTCAGGCAATTCACTCACCTCAGTCTCCTGAGGCACGGGATTACAGGCTGAGCCACCAAGCCCAGCTGTGAAATAAACTTTGAGCAACCTGCTCTTCCCTGAAGACTCAGCCAGCCTCTGCATTAATTATCACATAAGAGCCGGGCTCGGTGACTCAGCCTGTAATCCTGCGCCTTTGGGAGGCTGAGGTGAGTGG
>NW_007252943.1:288068-296033 GCF_000164805.1 Carlito syrichta
AGTCTGGGCGACAGAGTGAGACTCTAACTCGAAAAAAAAAAAAAATTATCACATAAGGCTAGGAGCCTATATCTGCAAGGCAGCAAAATCCACTGCTGGGGAGAGGCGCCCAGAAACAGGCCAAGACCTCAATGGCCACAGATAGACAATGTGGAGCAGGAACAGTGTAACAAGATCCTCTCAGGCTTCTCCTATTGTATGTTATGGCCAGCAGTACTCACCACCATAGGAGGCAAGAGAACAGTGGTGAAGAGGACTCATCTGAAATGTAAAATTAGAACAGAGGACACCAAAATCATCTTGGCAAATCAGCTAAGAAACAGATACTCATTAGTTGCAAGGTCCTCATTCCAACAGAACAGCCACGTATGACTGTACAGGTTGTAAACTGCTCAAGATGCGTGGCCAAAGTGTCAATACTGAAATACTGCCTGAGTTCCACTAGCCAAAGTTCTGAGTCCTGGTGCAGGGTTGCATCCAGCTGGAGGAGGGGGTACTTATTTCTAAAGTGCACAAAGGCACTGTGTGAGCTAGCTGCTGGGACACCTCAGCAGTCCCAAAAACAGATAAGCATTCTCCTCAATGCCCCACCACCACTCCAAAGAGACAAAAAAGAGCCGTGTGTCTCCTGGAGGAGAGAGCATGCATGCTAGTGCCTGCTCCAGCCTCCATAACCACCCCTGGGGAGAGTTTCCAGCCCTGACCACACGGTACCTCAGGAACCTCCCCACAGCACAGAAGTTCCCACAAGTGACACAGAGTCACTGACTGGGGAAACTCCCACAGTCATCTGGTGATAACAGGATCTCCCTTGGGTATCATAAAAGTTTGCCTAGGCTGCAAGACACCCAGTTTACAGCCCACTCTCTGGAAGAACCTCAGTATGCCAGGGGAGATGGCGGCCCTGCACCAGCACTGACCCCCTGTGGGAGAATCTGCTACTGGGAGAGAAGAAGGGAGGGTTCCCACCAGGAAAATGTGGCTGTGCCACATTTCTGAGCTGCTGTTGGAATACTGAGACCCATTTAGAAAACCTATGCTTTTGAACGAGGAAACCATTTCTAAGGCTGCTAGTCAAGAGGGACTTTGTTGAGTCCTCACAAACCATTCTAGCAACTAAGAGTTAGAAAGAAAGGCTGACACCTATCTCAATGAGAGACAAAGAGCCAGTACAGCTTCTGGGAAGAGCCATCAGGACCAGCCAGAGGGGCTGCTTACCAGGTCAACCACAGCTGATGAGTGTTACATCACAACTTCAGGGGAGCAGGGATCAGCATCACTCACATTATGCAGATGAGGAAACTGAGGCTCAGAAAGGTTCAATTAACAAGCTCAGGGTCATGTGGCCAGGCAGCAATTGTGCCAGGACCAGAATACAGAAAAACTGGTGTCGCAGGTCTATAGATGTCTCTTCTCTTACTTTATCATGCATGGCTGCTGTGTGATGTTGAGAAAACCACCCAGCCAGGTATGGTGGCTCATGCCAGTAATCCCAGCACTTTGGGAGGTAAAGGCAAGAGGATTCCCTGAGCCCAGGGGTTCAAGACCTGCCTAAGCAACTTGACGAGACCTTGTTTTTACAACAAATCAAAAAATTAGCCAGGTGTGGGCATACAGCTACTTGGAAGGCTGAGGTGGAAGGATCACCTGAGTCCAGCAGGTCAAGGCTGCGGTGGCCATGAGCATGCCACTGGCACTCCAACCTGGGTGACAGTGAGACTCCAAAAAAAAAAAAAAACCCAAACTCATTATCCGATGCCTTTACATCATTCTGAGGCAGTCACCACTGCCTATATCTATTTAGCAATGTCAGGTCCTCTCTCCTCTCCGAAGCCCTCCCATGCCCCATTTGTTCCTGTGTCTCGGACTTACTGTCCCACACATTCTAGAATGTTCTTCTATTCTACTTAGTACTTTACCAAATGGTGTCTTTCATTATACTTCATCTGATTCAGTTCTCCATCTTGTCTTCTTCCTGCTTCCCAGTCCCTCCTCAGACAGCTTCACCCATAGAAGACACTCAAACACCTTGAATGGAATCCCTAAGTCCCTCAATACCATCCTCTTTCTCAATACCACACTTCTACTTCAGACTGACAGACTCTCCTTACGGCTACTCAGGTTTGGTTCTCAAGCCTGAGAGTAGGTAAGAATCTTTTAGGAGGCTCTTTATAAGTGAAGTTTCCTTCTGAAGTTTGATCTATGCAACTGAACTGGTTATTCAACAAATACAATATACTCTAACAAATAAGAAAATAAAATACATTTTAT
Organism: Carlito syrichta; assembly: GCF_000164805.1. NCBI lineage: Eukaryota > Metazoa > Chordata > Mammalia > Primates > Tarsiidae > Carlito > Carlito syrichta. The sequence continues at coordinate 290,340 of NW_007252943.1, forward strand.
GGCCCTACCCCCATTGATTCTGATGGCAGGTTTGCAGTAAGGCCCAGGAAACTAAGATTTTAGCCAGTACCTCTGGTTACCTACTCTCCCACTATACCCTCCGCCATGTATTTTTGAGAATCACATATCTACAACCTAACATGTGACTCACAACCCTACCTCACAGCTCAGGACCTACCTTTCATATGTTACATACACACCTAAACTAGCAAGTGCAGGGCCTGACATCTACCAGGAGCTTGGGATCTGCAGGACACCTTATAGGCGACGGTGCTGTCACCTGTGCATTCATTCAGCGCATCAGTGCACTTGAGGAGATGAGAGCTCGGCAATACAAAACCAAGTAGCACAGGGAAGGCACTTGAGTGTGCCAGCACTTTCAGCCAAGCTTCCTCCCTGCCCCACTGCCGTTTGTGTAGCATTGCTGGGAGGGAAATGGCCTCAAGGCAGAGAAGTAAAGAGGATGGAAAATGTGACATACTACAAGAGGGCTTCCTCAAACCGCGGATTAGCCATGGCAGCTCCTGCGCCAGCTCCACCAAAGTGCCAGGGGGTTCGGCAGGGCAGAATGTGCACTCAGCAGTGAACTCAGAGAACCCCAAGGCAGGACTCTATCCCAGCCACGATGGCAGCACTTCTACACCCTTGGAAAAAAAGGAGCAGGCTGGTGGGGGCCAGAGCAGGAATCAAGGAGAGAGGCAGGCGCCCACTCTAGGGCAAGGCTAGGGGCAACGCCAGCAAGAATGGCCCCGAGCCTGTAACCCCACCACGTGGCTCTGGCCTGGGGTAATGCCCGGGCCCAGCAGCAGAGAGGCATGCTACTGAGGTTAGGGACAGCAGAGGGAGGTTGAGGGACACAGGCCAAGGACACCCAACCCTGTTTAATGGCCCTGTCTTCCATCAGGAAAACACCAAAGACTGAATCCCTGGCCCCAAACTGCTCTTGGCTCAAACATTAGAGTCTGAACCGGCCAACCTCCATCCCAGATGAGTCCTCACAGAAGCTGTGTTGGCTTAAACACAAGCTCACACAAACCCCCTCACTCCAGAATACAAAATGCTCCAAATACTAACAACACTACAACTGTGGAAGCCCAGGAGAGAAATGCCTCCCTTTATGAACCAAATGTATTCCTGAAAAGTTGTCCATCGACCAAATTTCTGCCTAGCAAACCCAGTTTCTCCAATGGCCTCCATTATAAAAAGAGATGTACGCTCCTCTAGGAAAAGCTGACACTCTGAGGAACTTAGCAGCACAATTAACATTGCAAATCTTCTAGAGTTTCTTGACAAAATGTAATTCAATTAAACCCAAAAGAAGTCATTTTTAAGTGTACATATCACACCAAAGAGTGTTCATATGACCTAAAATATTCAAATGTCATGCAAGATCGTGCCCCCAATGTACACTGTTGCAACAGGACAACTCTGTACCTTAAGTTTCTGTCTAAAGAACAATGCCCAGACTGGGACTTCTGGAACCTTCGGGTGCAGAATCATCTGGGGACCGCGTTAAAATGCAGATTGTGACTCTGCTTCATGCTTTCAGGGAATACTGATGCTGTTTGGCTTTGGGTGCTACTCTGAGTAGCACAGTTACAGATCAACTAGGCCCCTACACAGTTTACTGAGGAAGAAACCTCAACACCGGTTTTTAAGCTGCAGTCAGCTTCTCATGTCAAGCTGGTTGCCCACACACAGAACTCACAGAAAGCCAGAAGCCCTGCCACATCAAAACTCCAAAAAGCCACCACCAAAAACTGCCAGCCCAGAAACAGGGAAGGAAGGTCTGATCCCTTGATCCCGTCATGGTAGAGCAGGCACAAGGAGGAACAGCAGGCAACCCCAAACCAGAGAAGTTGTAAAGGGCACAAAAGACTCCAAATGCCTAGAATGCAAAGGGGTCATTTAACTTTGCCCTTGATTACTCCGACTTGCATCCAAAGGTTCATTTACTTTTTCAATACATCTAGATAAGGACCATTATAAATTAGTACTGTATTCTACAGGGGGAGCCCTTCAGTAAATTAAAACCCAATGGGGCAAAAATTTGGAAGTCATCCTAAGAATGACAGAATCTAGAAGTTCTACAGGCAACCACTTTCTGGCAGGAGAAATAGGACAGCTTCAGGGAAGAAATGGAGATGGGGCTGGGCAAGAGAGATGGGAGAAAGCAATACACACCAGGGGACTGGCTCGAGAGGAAAGCAAAGTTGGAGAAAACCAGGTATGTTTCAGGAAACAGCAAACAGGCCAGCTGGATTATAGCCAGAAGGATTCCAGTAGGTGGAAAATGCTTATTAGCCAGGCTCGGTGGCTCAGCCTGTAATCCTAGCGCTTTGGGAGGCTCAGGTGAGTGGATTGCCTGAGCCTGCAGGTTCAAGACCCGCCCGGGCAACTTGGCGAGACCCCATCTCTACAATAAATCAAAAACTAGTCAGGCATGGTAGCGAGCGCCTGTAGTTCCAGCTACTTGGAAGGCTGAGGCGGAAGGATCGCTGGAGCCCAGCAGGTCGAGGCTGCGATGGCCAGAAGCGGCCACTGCACTCCAGTCTGGGTGACAGAGTGAGACTCCAACTCAAAAAAAAAGAACATGCTTATTATGGGGAATGACTGCAAAGTTGAAGGTATATTCGAAGCACACTACAGAAGAGAGAAGATCAAAGAAGGGATACTTTTTTAGACATACTTCATTCTATTTAATCCTCAACACAACTCCAGTAAGTAAGTACCTTGATAGAAGAGACAAACAGAGAGGTCAAGAAATTTGCCCAGAGACTCAGGGTCTGTGGGCTCCACATCCATGGACTCAACCAACTGAGGATCAAATACATTCAGAAAAAAAATATGTAATAACAATACAAAAGTAGAAAGTACAAATTTTTTTTTTTTTTTTTTGAGTTGGAGTCTCACTCTGTTGCCCAGACTAGAGTGCAGTGGCTGCTCCCGGCCACCGCAGCCTCAACCTGCTGGGCTCCGGTGATCCTTCCGCCTCAGCCTTCCAAGTAGCTGGAACTACAGGCACGCACTACCACACCAGGCTAATTTTTGATTTATTGTAGAGATGAGGTCTCACCAAGTTGCCCAGGTGAGTCTTGGACCCGCGGGTTCAGGCAATCCACTCACCTCAGCCTCCCAAGGCACGGGATTACAGGCTGAGCCACCGAGCCCGGTGAAAAATACAACATTTAAAAAATACAGTTATAACGACTATTCACAAAGCATTTACATTGTATTAGGTATTATAAGTAATCTAAAGATGATTTAAAGTACATGGGGGGATGTGTGTAAGTTATATGCAAATATCACACCATTTTACATGAAGGACTTGAGCATTTTTGGATTTTGGTATTCTCAAGGAGTCCTGGAACCAATCCCTCTCCCTGGATATCGAGGACTACTGAACTTCATCTCCATAGTCTGAACTCTGTCCACCACTCAAGGTTGTTCTGAACGCCAGGAGTTGAATCCTTTGGCAAGTGATTTGAAGATCATCCTTGCCCTGCTACCAAGCTTTCCAACAGCTGAGAAAAGCCATCACTGATAAAAGTGACTCCTAGGCCTGAATTACAGGCTGCAGAGCTTTGAGGAATCTGCAGGACAGCCTATCCCAGAATGTGACGACTCAATTTCCCCAGAGAAACAAGAGCCTGGAGGAAAGAAACCAGGGAGGGGGGATGGGAATGGACTGTAACCACAACTGACCATTCACCCAGTTGGGGTTAAGAATCCCAGGTTTCAAGCGTCAAACCTCCTCCTCCTCCACCATATTTATCACAATGGGATCTCAAAGTTTGGAAAGTAACTCAGCCATTTATGGCGTAATTACCCAGACTTCAAAATGGTCTAATCCACAAGCCCAGCCGGCCTAGGTCCTTTACTCCAGCCTTTTTAGTGTGAGGTCTCACTACAACTCCAGTTAATTATACAGTTAAACAATGAAATGGAAAAATCTGCTGCGCTCTATTAAAAAATCGTTGCCCCCTGAAGTCATGCGTCTGGGGGTAGGTCGCATCCCAGGATTTTTCACTAGAAGACAGCAGGCGCCTCGGCCTCGGCTAAAATTGTTTACAACACATGGACAGGTTCCACACCAAGGCACATTTGGTGGAATTGATTTAAGGCTCTCATTAAAATGTTCCTTTGTTGAGCACAAGACATCCCTCCAACCCCCGAGGAGATTCCAGACCTCCCATCCCAAACCCTCAGTCTGCTCTAACTTCCCCTACAGGATTCCTCCTCCCCTCCAGTAAACACCAGTCACCGGATTAACATCCATTAACATCAGAGTCATCTTCCCAAGGAAGGAATTTAGGAATTTAGCATTTGTTGAACTAGAGCCCCTTCTCTACCAGAATCTCCCCTAGACGTCCGAACTCTAAACAGTAGCAGTGAAGGCTGCCACATCGGGCAGACCCACACCAAAACCCAACCAGACAACCCAAGAGGCCTGTGAGCTCAGGCCTCTAGCCCATATGGCTGGGCCCCCTTCCTAGCTGCACAAAAAAACTTCCATACTTCCTATGGGGCAGATGTGGATTCTGCCATGAGCAATAACCACCACACACATCACAAGAAACACAGGGCAACTCCAGAAACACCTCCTATAAATCCTGGAGTTTGTTCTCTTTCCTGGGTTACACTTACCTCTTCTTTTACAACTAGGAGTGGGAGAGACGATTCCACCAGCATTAAAACCCCTCAACAGCTGCCAGGCCGGGAAGATGTCAGAAAAGGCAATTCCCTACCCCCACCTTCCCCACTGTCACTCTCCAACGAGGAGGACAGTGGTCAGCTAGGATAGGTCCCCTGCACAGAGCTGCCCAAAAGAAATCTGCTTCGAGAACCACCACCAAAGACTTTGTGTTCTGGAAGGGGGAGGGCTTTATTTCCAATCCAGGATGTGTGAGGATGTGCTTGGCGCTTTTCTGTAAGACACTCCAACACCTCAGTGGTGACTCTTAGGTGTGATCAAGCCAGGAAATAAAAGCTGCGGGGGCGGGGGGGATCCTGTCTGTCCTAGAGATGAGGGCCACACCCTTCTCAAAATGCTGAGGCCCTCTGAGAAAAACCAGAATGAGCTCTTTCTGCCTTTAGAAAGAGAGATTTCCTTTCCTCTGTGAGGACAGACAGGATGGAAATCCAGGAAGGAGCAGAACAAACCCCGTCCGCACCTCTGCAGGCCGGCCATGCCCGATTTTGGCAGCGGCCTCCACACATTAGTCACCGCGACAGCCTGGGACCCTCCGGCCCCCGGATTCGGCCCTGGCACACGGTGGGCTCAGGACTCCAGCCCAGGAACTAGAGGAGATGGGGCGGCCCCTAATTCTTCCTTTCTTCTGCCCTCAACGGCAGGGCCATCTGGGGTCCCAGCTTTGCCCAGGAACTTGGAGGAGGGAAGCCAGGAGAGTCGGGCCGGCGTAGGTAACAAAGCTCCGCGCTTTGCGCGCCGGTCTGTCCGGCTTCAGGCCCCAGCCGGCCACCCTCACCTGGGCTGAGCCTGCCGGGGTCACTCCGTTTCCCCCACCGCACCCCTCACAAGAGAGGTAGGCATTCCTCCCCCGAAAAGAAACTCCCCAGCTGGGCCCGGGAGCCGGCAACTCCCGGCCGCTCTCGAGCAAACTCTGGGTTCAGGCCAGGGAAACTCTGTGGAGGCTGGAAACGCGTCCCCACGGCGCGAGTGGGACTGTGACC
>NW_007252943.1:296411-300369 GCF_000164805.1 Carlito syrichta
CCTTCGACGCCCCCTCCCCTCCGTGGAGGGGAGGAGCTCGCAGTTGGGGGAGGGGTCTGGAGAGGGATGGGGACCTAGAGAGGAAGGCTCCAGGGAGTGCGGGGGACCTGAGCCAGGTAGGGGAGTGTATGGTGTGCCCACCGCCTAGTCTGCAGGGACCCAGAAGAACCAAAGTGACTTTTGGGATTCCGTGGCCCTTGGGGAGGATTCTGGGCCTACCTGGAGGCTTCAACCAACAGTTACCCCAGAATTCTCAAGGTAGGGACGAGGGGGGAAGGTGGGTCCTGACCCACTCTTCAGCAACCCAGAAACCTAAGGGAGATCTAGAACAGCAGGATGTTCTTGATGTACCCTAGCAGGGTAATCTGGAGATATTGTGTAGCCCCAGAACAGATGTCGCCTGGATACGTGGGGAAGAGTGCATGGCTAGTGTCTGGTTTGGCTCTGGACCAATCTGAACCCAAAGGTAGAAACACACTGGGCTCTGAAGCCAGGCTGAAGGCTGTTAAACTGACAAATTCATCCCAAGTCCATCTCCAGGCAGTCTGGGCTGTGTCAGGGCATGGCCAAGTCTCCAGCTGTGGGGAGGCCCAGCACAGCCCTTGTTCCAGGCACCCCCACCCCCAGCGCCACCACCCCCACATTCTTTCTTTGTTGTGAAAGCAGCAAGGGGTGTAGGAGGCGGGTCAGGAGGAGTCAAGCTTTAGAAGATGGGCCCCAGCTGCTGCTCAGGCCTCCAGGATATGCTGAGAAGGGATGGATAGTGCCTGGTCTCCCTTCTGGCTTTGGAGGGCCCCCCAGGCCTGCTTAGACCTCCCTTCCCCCAAGCAGCTGGGAGAAGGAGGAGGGGCAGCCACAGAGGGACTCACAGCCAGGAGAAGTGGCGCCAGGACTCCAGGGTCCTGCCACATGGCCACCACATGTCCCTGACAACCCAGTCCACAGCACCTTCTCCTTGGGTTGTGGGCCTCCTTCCCCATCCCCCAGATGCCTTCCTACAGGCCTTGCTGGAGAGGATACAGACAAGGAGAGGAAAAGAGAAGAGCTCCAAGGATCAGCACTACCCTTCTTCACCTTATCCATCACTGCCCCTCGCCCCTTGCTCTTCTGTGAACGCCCCAGCACAGCCCTTGCTTCCTACCCTCTTCAATCAGGACTCAAGTAGCAGAAAGATTACCTGATTCTTTTATTTAAGAAAAGTGAAATACATGGACCTGAAGTGAGGCAACACAGGAAAGGGAATGAGAGAGGCCAGGGCAAGGCGGCTTGGCTGGCCAGACCCAAACCTTCTGACAGAAAGGCCAGCAGCAGGCTGCATCTCTGAGAGGCATACCTACTTCATACCCACCTTGGGGGCCTCAGAGCTAGCTGCTCTAGAGAACCACACAGTGGGGAGAGGGTGTCCTGAGGGTCCTTCCTAAGGGGGATTCCTGAGGAGGGAGCTGAGACCCTAAGGGCAGCAGCAATCTTCTGGTTAAGCTGCTCCACCTTCACTGTCCCACCTTGAGGTGGGGAAGAGCCAGGAGCAATGGGGAGTGCTGCAAGGGCTGTGGGGGGACCCAGCAGACCTGGGGGTGAATTGAATGTCAGCTGCTTGATGAGAGGTTCGTGGTGCTGGCACTGAGGCCCCGGGAGACCTGAAATAGACAACACAACTTCTTTAGCCCAGGGACCTCAGCCTCCCAAAGACTGTCTTCTGGAGTCCATCCGTCCCTTGGCCACAATCTATCTCTGGACCTGGGGCTGATCGTATAACCTCATCCTCAAGCTCTGGGGCTTTGTTTAGCCTCTGCTAGGATTTTCTAGAAGGCCACAATCTATGGAGAAACTACCCGGAAGAGCCACATGAGTACTGGTATAGTGAATTTGTTGAGACAAGTGGTCATTTGCCATTAAAATACCGCTATTGGGCCAGGCACGGTGGTTCTAGCCTGTAATCCCAGCACTTTGGGAAGCCAAGGTGAAAGGATTACCTAAGCTCAGGGGTTCAAGACCAGCCTAGGCAACTTGGTGAGACCTCATCTCTACAATAAATCAAAAAATTAGGCGGCGTGGCAGCACACGCCTGTAGTTCCAGCTACTTGGAAGGCTGAGGCAGAAGGATCGCCTGAGCCCAACAGGTCGGCGCCGGGGTGGCGGTGGGCATGCCACTCCACTCTAGTCTGGACGACAGAGTAAGACTCCAACTCGAAAAAAAAATCATTATTGTTTTTTCAAAAGGACATTAATACTTTTTTTCTCTTCTTGTCTGCAACTGAGACCCCAAAATGAGGAGTATGGTGGCTGCAGGAGGAAAAACAACTAGTATGCCAAAGAATTCTTAAATTATTCATAATTTCTTCGTGACCCGTGTGGGCAACTTGGTGAGACCTCATCTCTACAACAAATCAAAAAATTAGCCAAGCGTGGTAGCACACGCCTGTAGTTCCAGCTACTTGGAAGGCTGAGGCGGAAGGATCGCCAAAGCCTAGCAGGTCGAGGCTGCGGTGGCCAGGAGCGGCTTCTGCACTCCAGTCTGGGTGACAGAGTGAGACTCCAACTCAAAAAAAAAATTATTCATAATTCCAAAGTACCCGTTTAGAGAATACTAATTCCTATTTCCCTCCTGATTGACTTATTTACTACTATGTCTGGCCTGAAACTGTCCCTTGGTGGTCACTATCTCCAACAAGCTGTCTGCCTGATTCCTTAATGATTCCAGTTCCCTGGCTCACCTCATCCCAGATGCCTCTTCCCCTCTTCCCTAACTCCCGCTGTACTTGCTGGCTGGCTGGCTGACCTTTCTTTCTCAACCACCAATACACTCACAAACCCTGCTCTCACCTGGAGAGGTGCCGCACTGGGTTGGTTCAGATAGTTCAAAGAGGCTGCTCGCTTCATGTTGCTGCTGTAATGGAAAAAGGAAGAATTGAGACCTCCTCTCCTCCTTTTGAGTGGCCCTAGTGCCTAGGCCTCCTGGACACTGATATACAAAATCAAATCACTGCCTCTCCTCCCACCCCCACCCCCTTATCTTCATCAGGAGCCAGTGTCTCTTCAGGTGCCTTCATCTTTCCCGCTGAGGTACACTTTCTGTCCAAACACTCTCCATGTTCATCCCATTTAGCTCCCCCCATTTCTCTCCAAGACACTAGAGCTAGGGCTTACTTGCCTGTTTTGCCATATCTCAACCTCGATATGTACCTGGAAGGCCGAGGCTCAGTCCCCTGGAGCTTCCTCACCAGGAGTTCACTGCTTCTACGGAACACATCCCGGATCTTGCCCATAGAGCCACTCCTCTGCAGGGTCCCACTGCCATCCTGGCACAGAGAGATGGGCAGTAGAAGCTAGGACATCCCATGCATTCTGGCTTCTGAATCCACTTCTGCTATGTGTTCTGCATATAGCCCCCCCGCTCCCTCAAAGTCCAGAGATTGAAAACAAGAATGCTGTCAAAAGCTGGCTCTGGCCAGCCACAGTGGCACACACCTATAATCCCAGCACTTTGGAAGGCCAAGGTGGGAGGATGCTTGAGCCCAGGAGTTTAAGCCCAGCCTAGGAAACATAGCAAGACCTTGTCTCTACAAAAGATAGAAATAGCCGGGCTCGGTGGCTCAGCCTGTAATCCCGCGCCTTTGGGAGGCTGAGGTGAGTAGATTGCCTGAGCCCGCTGGTTCGAGACCTGCCTGGGCAGCGAGACCTCATCTCTACAATAAATCAAAAAATCAGCTAGGCATGGTAGCGCATGCCTGTAATTCCGGCTACTCAGAAGGCTGAGGCGGAAGGATCGCTGGAGCCCAGCAGGTCGAGGCTGCGGTGGCCAGGAGCGGCCACTGCACTCCAGTCTGGGCGACAGAGTGAGACTCCAACTCAAAAAAAAAAAAAAAAAGATAAAAATATAAGTAGATCTTGAACAATTATCACAATACTTTAAAAAAGGGATTGGCAGTAGTTGGAAACTGCCAGGGGTGGGGGGTGG
>NW_007252943.1:300469-306762 GCF_000164805.1 Carlito syrichta
AAAAAAAAAAAAAAAAAAATGAAAACAACTGGCTCCTAGAGATAACCCTGAAGGACTCATTCGAATGGGGACAACATGCCCTCACACCCTACTTCAGCCTGGAGAAAGATAGGCTCAGAGCCTGTCACTACCAGCAGCAAGAATGGGCAGAAGAGACCAAGGGGCAATGATGAGACTTACCCCTGACCACTCCACAGCCACAGAAGCATCTTCACCTCCCTCGTATTTCACACTGTCTCCAGGGCTCTCCTGGGAAGTCCTTCTACCATCACCCTCCCCAAGCAGCTCTGCCACCTTGGTCTGGCTGATAGGGTCAGTGCCCTGGAAGGGAAAGGAAGGGCCTGGGACTTCCTACTCCTTAACTCTTCAGGATGGGGCTTTCAAACCTTTTTTTCACCATCAGCCACTGCAAGGAAAACATTTTTCCTTGTGATGTCCCAGTATACACCTCCTGGAACAATACTAACCTTTTCTATTTGCAATGTATTCCTATACATAGCTATGTATATATTTTTAGCCATGGCCCACACTGAATGGAATTCATGACCTACTAATGAGCCCCACAATTTGAGAAACTCCTACTTAAGGCTCTCCTCAATCTTACTCCCCCTACTCACACCACCCATCCCTCTCCTTATGAAAGGGCAGGATTTCCTCTTTATAGCCTAATTTTGTGAAGGGACTCTTGAACCTAGAATCTTGACCACAAAGGGCAGGTGGGGGGTAAGACAAGTTTAAAAACAACCACAACCACAAGACAGTCTCACCTTTCTTTCCCTCCTTTCCTCATCAGCCTCTCCTCTTAGGAGATACACCAGAAGCCTCAGCTGTCCCTTATCCCCAGGGCCCTTCCTTCTTGGACCTCCTTCCCCTCCAGGCTTCTGACCTGTTTCCGAGAACGCAGGGCACATTCTTCCAGGGTCTCAGCTGCTTCCAGTTTTCCCTGGCGCCTATACAGAGCTCCTAGGTTTCTCAAAGTAGTGTTCACTGTGGGGCTGCGGGGGGTGAGACCAGGGGAGGAAGAGGGAATGGGTTTAGAAAAGGAAACAAGAGAGAGAAAGAGCAGAGCTAAGGCCAAGGGAAGGTAAAGGGGAAGAAAGACAAAGGTCTGGGAGGCTGGAATCAGGGCTGGCGTGGAGGGAGGGCACCGGAGGCCAAGCTGGCTCTTCATGGGTAGCTCACCTGCTCACTTTGCAGGCCTTGTACCAGCCCCCATACTCAGCATAGGGGGTACCACACTCACGGTGCCGGCTCTGTAGGACAGAGGAGAAGGGGAGGAAGAGCCAGAGATGAGAACACAGAGATGCTGGGGTGCAGACTGGTGTGGGGCTAGAAGCAGGCTGGGTTGGGGAAGGCACCATGCATATGGGGCTGGTGCTGGGGTGGGAAATTAGCAGCTGGGCTCATGCAAGGAGTAAGATGGAGACCCCGGTAGCCTTGGGCTCCCCAGACTGGGCCTCCTTACTCACTTTGCTCATTTCTTCTCGTTCCTCTGCATGCATCCAGATGGGCTTATGGTCGTCTGGGGGTGATACATGGGAGGAGGGGAGGTTAGAGAAAGGAGCTAGACAGTATGGGGGGAGCCAGAACCCAGAGGCTGACAATGCTGGACTAAAGGGGTCTGGCTCTCCCTGAGAACTACTGTGACCTCCCTAACCCCTCACTTTAGTCTGTATTGCTTTTTCTCCCCATAGCTCCCTCTCCAGGCCCTCACCACTCACCATCCACAGACCCAAACTCCTGCACGTGGGCACGGGTCAAGATCTCTTTGTAGAGTGTCTCAGCTTCAGCATATTTGCCCTGTTTCAAGTAACAGGAAGCCTGGGACGCAGGAAGGCAAAAATACAGGAGCAAGAGATGGAGGGGGACAAGGTCTTAGCCAGGCTTAGGGGATTCCACTTCTTGGTGTCTCCATGACTATCCCCAGAGATCCTCCTCATACCTCCTTTTCTAGCTGCAGTGTCTTGGGAGTGGGTATTCTCCCACTCCCAAGAGGCTATGGAACCTCTGCAATCAGAATGAAGCAGAGTTCTCATGCCCAAAGGCAGCCCCAGAGATGGGCACAAAGCTGATGAGAGTTGTCTACCAGATGGTAATGCTTCTCGATGCCAGGACCCAGGTGGCCTTTCCCTTCCCCTCTTCCACCCTCTTTGTCCCTTCCTCCCTCACCAAGTTGTTCTTGGTCCGGGCTACATTAGGGTTGTCTGGCCCCAGCTGCCCCTCATAGATGGCCAGCGCCCGCTGGTAATAGCGTTCCACAGCCTCATACTTGCCCTGGTTTTGGCACAACAGGGCCAGGTTGTTCAGCTGCTTTGCCACATCTGGATGGTCAGTGCCCAGGACCTGAAAGTAAGCAAGGGAGCAAATAAATGGCTATGACTGTGTGTTTGCACGATGTACACACATGTAGAGAGCGGAGGACAGGAAATGATGAGAGAGAGAACATGATAGAGATGGGGGTAAGAAAAAAATTAGTAAGAGAGAAGGGTTAGACCAGAGGAAAGATGTGGAGAAGGGATCACAGTGACAAGGGAAGAATGGAGAGAAGGTAGCACAGGTACCTTTTCTCGAATCTCCAGTGCCCGCTGGCACAGTGGCTCTGCCTCCTTGTATTTGCCCCTTTTGCCGTAGAGCACAGCCAGATTGTTGAGTGTGGCAGCCACCTATGAAGAGAGGCCAGTCTCCATCAGATTCTGGTGCTGCAAAGGACTACGAGAATCTGCGATCCCCACTGCATAACAGGTCCCCACACTGCACAATCCGCCAAGAGACATGGACTCTCCTATCTTAGCCAAGGACTGAGGGGAGGTAAAACTGCTGAATAAGATGACTCTGAGGCTCTACGGGGTGGTATCGCCCTCTAGGGGGATTTTTAGAAATTTCTGGAGGTGTCTTTTAGGTTGCCATAAAGACTGAGGAGCCAAGACAGGACAGTGGGACACCTCTGCCAACTTTTGAATGTATTGCTAGACATTCTTTTTTTTTTTTTTTTGAGTTGGAGTCTCACTCCGTTGCCCAGGCTAGAGTGCAGTGGTACGCTCATGGCCACCCCAGCGTCGACCTACTAGGCTCCAGCGATCTTTCCACCTTAGCCTTCCAAGTAGCCAGCACTGCAGGCACATGCTATCATACCTGGCTAAGTTTTGATTTATTGTAGAGATGAGGTCTTGCCAAGTTGCCCGGGCTGGTCTCGAACCTGTGGGCTCAGGCATTTCACTCGTCTCGGCATCCCAAAGTGTTGGGATTACAGGATGAGCCACCAAGCCTGGCCATATTGCTAGACATTCTAACAATGAAAGTCAGCTTTCACATTTGGTGGGATATCAAGACAGGAGTATGTTTTCCAAGATACATCATCCCTGCTTATCACATGTCATAACACAGGGAGTTATTTCACACAGTCAGGTCATTTTCAAAAATGACTTATTTTTATTTACCCTACTTTGACAATCTACCTTGGTATATTAAGGTTATTCTCAGTCAGGCACGGTGGCTCATGCTTGTAATCTCTGTACTTTGGGAGGTGGAGGCAAGAGGATTGCCTGAGCCCAAGGGTTCGAAACCAGCCTGGACAACTTGGCGAGACCTTGTCTCTACAATAAATAAAAAAATTAGCCGAGCATGGTGGCACATGCCATAGTTTCAGCTATTTGGAAGGTTGAAGCAGAAGGATCACCTGAGCCAGGTCAAGGCTGCGGTGGCCATGAGTGGGCCACTGCACTCCAGCCTGGGTGACAGAGTGAGACCCTGACTTGGGGGGAAAAAAAACTATTCTCTTTCTCTTATCATATACAAATGAATCTGGGCTGTGATTTCTTATTATAACTCTGTATTTTAATCATGTGCCCACCCATACTTCTGCTGTTCCTTTTTTCTAGTACTTCTCCTATGGAATGGCTTTCTGGTCTTCCTTCTTCTCAACCCAAAGTTATTCATTCTATATCAGCCTACTTTGTTTTTTCAAAGCACAGTTGTATTCTTATCTTATTATACATTATTTTTAATTATTTATGTTATTATAAGTTATTATCAACTGTTTCTTTTATATTAATTAGGGTACCATATTAACGTTTTTGGAAATCATATGTAGGATACATTATCTATGAATTAAGTTTCAGGAAAATATCTGTTATAAAAAGGAGTCAGCCGGGCTCAGTGGCTCAGCCTGTAATCCTGTGCCTTTGGGAGGCTGAGGTGAGTGGATTGCCTGAGCCCACGGGTTCGAGACCCACCTGGGCAGGCGAGACCTCATCTCTACAATAAAATCAAAAAATTAGCCAGGCGTGGTAGCACACGCCTGTAATTCCAGCTACTCGGAAGGCTGAGGCGGAAGGATCACTGGAGCCCAGCAGGTCGAGGCCGTGGTGGCCGGGAGCGGCCACTGCACTCCAGTCTGGGCGACAGAGTGAGACTCCAACTCAAAAAAAAAAAAAAAAAAAAAGGAGTCATTGAATCTCAGAGAATTGAGAACCGGTTCACTGGACAGTGCCTGGAAGAAAGGAACTCTCATGTCTCCTTTCTAAGTACCCTTAGTGAGTGCAATGAAGGCAGCAGATGGACGAGCTAAGAGAGGCTAAAAGAGCAGTGGAGTAGGGAAGGGCAAGGAATACTGACAGCAGGGTGGTCCCGGCCCAGGGTACTCTCCCGGATGCTGAGGGCATCATTCAGCAGGTGGGCAGCTTCCTTATACTTATTCTGGTCCCTGAAAGAGGACAAAAGTGACAGGTGTTATCCTGAACTCTGCCCCTGAACCATCTCCTTCCCTCCCTCCCTTTGGGAGGACTAGGGTAGAATTTAGGTAGAATTTAGGGACTGGGGACCTCCATGAGGAGACAGGAAGTCTGGTGTGGGCAGTGAGAAGGCTTCACTGACACACTCATACTAGGATGCAGAGACTGCCATCCCAAGAGAAGGCCACAAGTCACAGGAAGCAAGAGAGGGAGATAGAGACAGAGCGAGAAAGAGCGAAGAGAGTGAGAGATGTTCCCCAAAAGAGAGACTATAGGAGCAAGGAGTCTGAGAGATGAGCATTCTTGAAGTGAAGAGCTTGGGCATGGAAAAAGTGAGAGTTTGGGCACATTAGAAGCACTTTAGTGGGGTATATCTGGGAGGCCCAGCAGGAAGGAACCCTGTGGAGAGGAAGAATGGCAGCCAAAGGAGGACCTAGGTGGCAATGCTAGGGAAGATTCTGGGTGCTGAAGGAGGGAAGTACTCACCGATACACTAAAGCGAGGATGTTGAGCATGGTAGCAACATCAGGGTGGCCGCGGCCAGATGTACGCTCCAGGTCCTCTAGTGCCTGCTTACAGAGTGGCACGGCCACCTCATAGCGACCCTGGGCTGCATACTGGATCACTAGGTTGTGCAACGTCCGCAACCTTGCTGGGATCTCATATCCACCTTGTTGGGCTGCTGCAGCACCCTGGCCACGGGACACTAAACCACCCCAGAAAATGAACAGGAGACTTCCTCAGAGGACTCTTTGTCTCCCATTTGCTGTCTATCCTCCCCACTCCCTGTTCCATGTCTTGTTCCATCCCTGGGCCTGCCCCCCAGTGGGCTCTCAATTAAAACTTGCCTCAACTTTACCCATCCTCTTGTACCTGTGCCCATTAAATCCCATTTCCCTCCCCCAGTAATTCATTCATTCAGCAAACATTTATTCAATAAACATGAGCCAGGGGCTGTTCCAGGAATACAAAAATAAGAAAAGCCTGGTTCTCCCCTTGAGGAGCTCATGCTCTTCTGTCTCAGGATCATTCTCATACTAGACCAGGAACTTCTTACTGGTGAGACTTATGTCATTTCATCTCAGCATTCCTAATGTCTAACACAGTGCTTGGCATGTATCAAGTGTTCAATAAATGATCATGAATAAGAGGGAGTCTCAGGAAATCAGAATACCAGCCCAGGCCTTGTCCCATCTCTGGAGGAAGTGGAAAGCCTATTTCTGGATGGTGAGCATCCTGTGTATAGGGTGGACCACAGCTGGGACCAGTCTCCTGCTGCCTCTCTTCACCCTCCATCTCCAGTGGCAGACTCACAGCCATTGCCGGGGTCCTCTTCCTCCTCATTGGGGAAAAGGTCATCCAGGGAATCCTTGGTGGCATCACCTTCCTTTTCCTCCTGGAAGGGAAGAAGTAGCATGTCAGGGCCAAGTTATTCCCAGTGGTCTCTTCAGGGGCCCCTCTAAGTCATAAAATCACTGGCAGATGGGGCCTAAGAAAGGACCCTTAGCCGGGCTCAGTGGCTCAGCCTGTAATCCCGCGCCTTTGGGAGGCTGAGGTGAGTGG
>NW_007252943.1:306984-313871 GCF_000164805.1 Carlito syrichta
CACTGCACTCCAGTCTGGGCGACAGAGTGAGACTCCAACTCAAAAAAAAAAAGAAAGGACCCTTGTTTCTGCCTGTGTACCTGGGGAGTCTAGTATCTGGCCCAGCAAGCTTAGGCCCCTCTTGTTTGTAACAGCCAAAGATGTTTTGGACAAAGTCTCATGACTTTCCCTTCCTTCACATCCAGAAAGCTGCTTTACTACCCACACTCAGTCTCCTACTCAACTCTTGTAATTATAGCCCTGTGTTGATCCCTGTGTGTTTACACTGATTATATGTCTGTCCTGTCTCTCCTAAGGGTAGGGAGTGTGTCTGATCTTACTGACACGTACCCAAAGTGGCTAGCTCAGCCTCATGCCCATCATCTGCCACTGTTCACCCTCTCTGTCTAACCTACACTGGGAAAATCTGCTTCTCCCCATCAGGGACTGCAGCCTCGTACAAACACCTCTAACCCTCCTTCACAGCTTCACCAATATATCCGATACAAATCATCTTCTCACTTTCCCTGAGACAGACCAACTTTCCAGCCCCAAGCCTTATCTATTACACCCCTACTTCCAGTCTAGAAAGATCCTCCCACCTCCTCATTATCCTTCAAAATCCATCCTAATTCCTAACCCATTCAAATGAGAAATCTGACCTAAATCCTACCCATCCCTGTACCCTGCCTCCTCTATGAATGCTCCTCAGACCATTCCACCCTCAGGGACCTATCTCCTTGAACTTCCTCCCACAGTGACTGAACCACTCATCAGCACTGAGCACTTGCTGCTTTTCATTGTCACATATGTGTTCTCACATGTAAGCCTTGTTCCCAGGATATATGACATACTCCAGAAACCAGGAACTCTCTTTTACAGTTCTTTATAACTTCCCTTCTTACACTGTGTAAGGCATAGAAACACATAAATACCTGTTGAGTGAGAATCAAATTTCACACATTTTGAGAGCAAATTTTAGGAGGATCATGCTTAACTGGGCTACGCTTTCCCTAATTATAGCACTTAGGATTCTGGATTGAAATTGTCCAGGTGCTTGTCTGTCTCCCCTCACTAACCTGTAATTGTGGGAGCAGAAACTCTGTATGCCCTGTTCACCAGTAGAGTGCACAATGCCTGGCACACAGTAGGCATTTAATTAAATGTTGGTTGAAGGCCAAGTGTGGTGGCTCACTCATGTAATTCCAGCACTTTGGGAGGCTGAGATGGGTAGATCACTTGAGCCTAGGAGGTCGAGACCAGCCTGGGCAACTTAGCAAGACCTCGTCTCTACAAAAAACTAGCTGGGTGTAGTGGTGCATGCCTGTAGTCCCAGCTGCTCAGGAGGCTGAGACGGAAGGATTGCCTGAGTCCAGGAGGTCAAGGCTGCAGTGAGTCATAATTGGGCCACTGTACTCCAGCCTGAGTGACAGAGTGAGATCCCAACTCAAAAAAGAAAAAAAAAATGTAGGCCGGGTGTGGTGGCTCAAGTCTATAATCCCAGCACTTTGAGAGGTCAAAGGGAGAGGATTGCCTGAGCCCACGGGTTTGAGACCAGCCTGGACAACATGGTGAGACCACATCTCTACAATAAATAAACAAGTAGCCAGGTGTGGTAGCTCGCACCTGTAGATCTGGCTACTTGGAAGCTTGAGGCAGAAGGATCACCAGAGCCCAGAAGGTCTGTGAACATGCCACTGCACTCCAGCCTGGGCAACTGAGTGACTCCAACTCAAAAAAAATTGTTGGTTCAATGAGTGAATATTGTTTCCCCCCTTGCTGCCACCAGGAGTTGGTGAACAAGTTAGGCAGAGCTGAGGCCCTGGGGGTGATGGGGCAATTGCTCCCATGTTAGTGGTAACTCCCAGCTGCCCACCACCCAACCAGTGCAATGCACATGCTCACCGCAGTGTGCCCATCCTCATCATACTGCCGCAGCTGTCCCAGGAACTCCAGGTGCTTCTTTTCCTCTTCCAGCTGAGCCACGGCCTGTTCGCTGCGCTGTAGCCGCTGCTGGGTTCCTGCCAGCTCATCCCGAAGCCACTGATTTTCCTGGCACAGCCGACGCACCTGAGCCCGCAGCTTCTGTTTCTCCGACTCCACTGTGCTCAGGTGGCTGGCTAGAGCCAGCATCACCTAGGTGGGCACATCCTGTGAGCTCTAGACTCTGGAGGGGAGTGTTCAGGGATAGGCAGGAAGGGAGCCTACTGAAAGGTGGCCAGACTGGCAGGGGCACAAGGAGGGGGTGGTAACGATGACTCTACCTTTAAAATATACCCTGATCTACTTTCTCGCCACCTCCATTATCCTATGCCAGGCCACTATCAATTCCCACCTGGATTACTATAATAGCCTCCTCACTGGCCTCTCTTGTTTCTGCCCTTATTTCCCTAGAGTCTACTGGACGCCAGATACTGTTAAGTTAGACCACATCATTCCTCTTCTGAAAACATTCCAAGAGTTTCATTGCACTCAAAGTAAAAGCAAAGTCCTCACAATGACCTCTGAGTTCCACACAATGTGTCTCCCTCCCTCTCCCCCAAACCCATTGCCCCCAGACTTAATTTTCAACTTTGCTTCCTTTTTTTTTTTGAGTTAGATTCTAACTTTGTCATCCAGGCTGGAGTGCAATGGCACGCTCACGGCCACCACAGCCTCAACCTGCTGGGCTCAGGCAATCCTTCCGCTTTAGTCTTCCAAGTAGCTGGAACTACAGGCATGTTTCCACGCCTGGCTTATTTTTTGATTTATTGTAGAGATGAGGTCTCGCCAAGTTGCCCAGGCTGGTCTCGAACCCCTGAGCTCAGGCAATCCTATCGCCTCCACCTCTCAAAGTGCTGGGATTACAGGCGTGAGCTACCATGCCCGGCTTGCTTCTCCTTATTAACTACTGCAGCCACACTGACCCCTCACTGTTCATTGAATACACCGGGCGCCTCCCGTTCAAGGCCTTTGCGTGTGTTGCTTTCTCTGCTTAGGATGTCCTTCCCCTGCTTATTGCATGACTCCTTCCCTCACCTTCAAATCTTTGCCTGAATGGCACCTTTTCAGGAAGCCTTTCTTGACCATCCTATCTAAAATTATATGCCCTCTCCTTAGGCCTTGGTCCCCTTCCCTACTTTATTTTTATCCTTAGCAATTATCACGCTGGCATACTGAATCATTTACTTATCTATCTGTGTATTATCTGGCTCTCCCAGCTAGATGGTAAGCTCCAAGATGGCAAAGATTTTTACTGTTGTGTTCAGTGAGGTATCTCCAGTGTCCAGAAGAGTTTCTGGGCCAGGCTCGGTGGCTCAGCCTCTAATCCCAGCACTTTGGAAGGTCGAGGCGAGTGGATTGCCTGAGCCTACAGGTTTGAGACCCGCCTGGGCAACTTGGTGAGACCTCGTCTCCATGATAAATCAAAAATCAGCTAGGCGTGGTAGCGCGCACCTGTAGTTCCGGCTACTTGGAAGGCTGGTTGAGGCTGCGGTGGCCATGAGTGTGCCACTGCACTCCAGCTTGGGCAATAGAGTGAGACTCCAACTCAAAAAAAAAAAAAAAGAGTTTCTGGCACATAGTAGGGGCTTAATATATATTTACTGAATGAATGCAAGTGTCTAGGCCAAGGTGATTGCCAGTGACCCCAAATGCTCATCCATCCACCCCCCAGATCATGTGAAACCACCTCTGCCCTCTCACCTGGGCCTCACTCAGCCCCAGCTCAATGTTTTCCATAGAACGACGCAGCTGCCGGGCCTTCTCATGCACCAGCCCCTCCTCGTGACCTCCCTGCTGCAGACACTCAATAGTCTGGGACAAGCTTTGCAGCACAGCCTGGTGCTCACTGTGTAGGGCCTCCAGCCCCTGGCTCACCAGCCGAGTGCTCCCCAGGATCTCCTCTTGGCTCAGTCGGTGCCCTGCAGGCTCATCCCGCTGCCCCAACACCAGGCCTGACATCCTGGCCAGGGGGACCTCGCCTGGTCTAGGGAGAAACAACAGAGTCCAGCTGGGGTAAAGGTGAGACAGAGTCTGAGCGACTTGGTTAGAGGGTGATGGGGATTCAAGTGAAGGAATAAACTATGGGTGACCCTGTGGCTTAGTTGGAGAGAGAGAGTGGCCACTATGGTCTTATAGTCTTTGAGACAGTTCATCTTCTTCTCTCTTTGTCCACAAAGCTAAGGTTGTGGACAAAGAGAGAGGAAGATGAACTGTCTCAAAGACTATAAAAGGAACGAAGGTGTTTAGTACTGGCAGAGGGGTTTTAGGACTTCACAAGAGAGCAGAAAAGTAGTTGGAGAGAGAGCTTGGGTTAGGAAAAGGAATCTGGATGAGAAACAACACTACAGGGATCACAGGGGTATATGTAAGAGTTGCAAAGGAAACAGGATTAAAGCAGTCAGAAGATATGCAGAAAGTAGTGCAGGGGGGTAGAAAAAAAGAGAATATGTTTCACAGTTAAATCAAGGAAGAAAGGGGAAAGAAGAAAACAGGAGCCTTCCTTGCAGGATCCAGATGAGAGGGCCCCAGAAGGCTCAAGGTCTTCAGGCTGCATCACCCATGGAACCAAGCCCAAAATCTCCAAACCTGGTCAGCCCTGCCTCTTTTTCCACTAACTTTCAACCCACAGTTTTCGCCCCTTTTTCCGGGGCTCCACTACTCAGGTTGCCTTCCCACTTCTTCAAAAGGGCCTTGTTTCTCATCTTTGAAGTCCTCCTACCTGTGTATAGAGCAGGATCCCTGGCTGCAGCATGCAGGCCCCAGGCCGGAAGAAACTCTACTCAGCAGCTAGGGATTCAGAAGAATCTGCCCTGCCCAAAGTCCAGAAGTCCAGCGTTCCCACTCCTTCTCTTACCACTTCACAGCCACCCAAAGGACCTGACACAGAGCTCCACCCAAGACAAACACCCTCCCTCCTTCTGCCCACAGGTCTTCAAAGACGCCCAATTCCCTTCTCCTTCCCCAAGCCAGCCTCCCATCCCAGGCCTGGGGAGCTACTTTCTCCCAAGCAGCGAGTGAGAAAAAGATTTAATCAGAGACCCGCGGCAAGGATCGTGTCTGGGAAGAGTGAGGAGAAAGACCTGGTCACTCCTAGCCCAGTCACTTGCACGGCTTTGTCTCTGGCACGATCACCTACTCACAGGCTCTGAGAGGAATCACCTTAGGGTGCCTCCCAAATGCCTGACGATGCAGGGAAGAACGGGAGGACTGCTGAGCGGCTGCAGGGTCACAGAGAAACGCGGCACTGGGATTTGGTCTCCCGGACCTGGGAATGCAGTTGAGAAGTGTCTCGGGCTGTCGACCTGCCTGGGGCCCAGGGTGGGGATACAGTGAGGTGGGCGGGGGCGCAGGGGCGATGTGCGAGTGGACGACCGAGGTCTGAATCGCGGACGAGGACCTGGGAGCCTGACAGTCCCGAGGTCACTGAGTCAGTCGGTCGCGCAGGGGGCGGGGCAGGCCGTCTGTCTGTCTGGATGCCGAGGGGCGGGAAGAATCGCGGCGGGGCGGAGTTTTTGAGTCCGGAGTTTAGTGAGGTCTGTTGGAGGCAGTTTGTTCATCTGTCTGGGGGTGCCAGAATAAGAATTGGCGGGGACTTCATCCCTCGGCCCCAGAGGTACCCTTAAAGACTTACCTGCAGTCTGTCGGTCTGGCTGACGCTCTTGCAGTACTGGCCCTTTAAATTAATCATGGCTGCCGCTCGAGGCAATTGTTTTGACGGCTCCGAGGGGCGGAGTCTGTTCTCTAGTCACGCGACCTGAGAGCTGCCCAAGGATTGGTTCTGAGCACGTTAGGGAAGGACAGGAAGTAGGTGTGTTGCTTAGAATCCAGTTTTCTGCCCGCCTTCTTTTACGTTATTGGGGAGCGACGGCGCCGGGAGTAAGCGACATCATCTGGGAGCGCCGGGCAGCCTGGCTAGCGGTACGGGTGGTGTGTAGAGTCCGGCACAGCCTCGCCACCCCTATGGCCTTGTGGGCACTTACCCGCGCTCTGGGCTCCCTGACACTGGCGCCGCCGACTGCCGCCGCCCCTATCTCGAGTCTGCTCCCCGTTGCCCAGGTAATTTACCTTACACGGAAATAAGGCTGTCTCCATTTGGGCTGCCGGAGAGGGGATGGGAGACCCGAGATGCGAGTCTTGCTAGGAGTCACGTACGCCAGTGACCTTGTATAAATTACGCTCGACCTCAGCTTTCTGCTTTATAAATGTTGCTATCTCATAGAGCGAGTTCTTCAGATGAGATAGTGGAGGTGAAAGTGTTTTGCGGATCGCCAGTTGTACAGGCTTCAGTAGTTAACATTTATCGAGTGCCTATAATAAGCCAGACATAAGTAATAGACGTTTCAAATAAATGAACTCCTTTCAACCGCTCTATAAGGTAGTTATTCTTATTCTCATTTTACTGGCAAGAAAATCGATACAGTCCAAGGTCACACACCAACTATAGGAGCTAGACAATGTGGCTTCAGAGCCTGTGCTCTTTTTCTTTTCTTTTCTGAGACTGGGTCTCACTATGTTGCTCAGGCTGGTCTCAAACTCTTGGCCTCAAGCGATTCTTTCACCTTGGTCTCCCAAACTGTCAGGACTGCAGGTATGAGCCTCAGTGCCCATCCCTAGCCTGTGCTCTTAACCATTATGATATGATACCTACAAGGATGAGTTGTTGCTGAGATTAGAGAACACAGGGCAAGAAACGAATAGGGGCCGCTGGTGAAAGCATCCTGAGATCCCTAGTGGGTGACTGGTGCATCAGAGAAAGGTTGTAAGTCTTGAGAAGCTCTCAAGCTGACTATGGTAGAGTTTGGCAGATGCATCTTAAAATTCAAACCAGGCCAGGCTCGGTGGCTCAGCCTGTAATCCCACGCTTTGGGAGGCCGAGGTGAGTGAATTGCCTGAATCCCACGGGTTCGAGACCCACCTGGGCAACT
>NW_007252943.1:313945-317129 GCF_000164805.1 Carlito syrichta
GTCTGGGCAACGGAGTGAGACTCCAACTCAAAAAAAAAAAAAAAATTCAAACCAACCTACTCCATTGAATGCAAGGAGTACAGTAAGGAACAAGACAGAAATGATCCCTACCCTCTGTTCATATGTGGAAAACTTCCAGAAACATAATGCAGAGGGTAAAAGGCATTGGTGCTAATGGTGGCATATGGAGAAGGGAGTTGTTTGGGGAAGGAAAAGGTTCCTGGAGACAGAGTTTTGAGTCAAATTTGGAAGGGGATGACCAAAGGGAGAATATTCCATTGAAGGAATACCTCAGAGGTGAGAGGATCAAATGAGGAGAGGTAATCAACACACTTACACCTGGATAAACATTCTACACTGGCATCTTTACAAGCTGTAAAGGTTGGAGTTTTTGGACAGCTCGTCTGTTACACTTCTAGGAGGAAGTGAGTTACAAGCAAAAATTGTTCTGTGCCCTCTCCCTTGGTTCTCTGATGCCTCACCTTCAATTAGCTTTCAAGTGAAAGAGATTTCTGTTTATGTCTAGATGAAGAACAATGCCCTCCTCCAACTGCCCTCTGCCTTAATGTTGCTTCCCTGCCGCCCAGTCCTTACTTCTGTGGCTCTTAATGCCAAGTTTGTGTCCTGGAAGAGTCGCACCAAGTACACCATTGTACCAGTGAAGATGAGGAAGTCTGGAGGCCGAGACCACACAGGTGAGAGTAAAGGCAAGGGGGTTTGAGCAGTAAAAGGGAAAAACATGCTAGGACACTAAGCCTGTATATTGACATGCTTTTGCCTTCCTTATAAGGAAGAGGAATGTAACTAAAAAGCACTTACTTGGCTCCTTTTGCATGGACTATGTGCGTGGAGGAGCCAGAGATTAGAATATAAAGCAACAGATACCTGGTCTGTGCTTTGAAAGACAATCTGGGTAACTGAAGAAAACGGGCCATACACAAGAAGTGCTATGACATTTTTCTTCACACCCTTCAAAAATGTATTAACAGTCAAAATTATCTGAGTATGATTTACATGGCTCTCAGTAAACCTGAAAAAAATCAGTAATTGGAAAAGCTGTTATCCGGAAGTTTGATACAACTTCAGTAATCCTATAATTAAGTTTTCACCAAGCTTTGTGTCAGTGTTGCCCCACCCCTCCCTACTCCAGTGTGTTGTGCAATTTTTATCATTTCTGCCCGTGCCATAATGTTGAAAAGCACTGCTCTCTGACCGAGGGTAAGTCAGTTCCCAATGCTGGGAGCTGAACTAGTCTGACCTGGATCACGTCCCTGAACTGTCCTGATCACAGGCCGAATCCGAGTGCATGGTATTGGCGGGGGCCACAAGCAACGTTATCGTATGATTGACTTTCTGCGATTCCGGCCTGAGCAGGAGACCAAGCCAGGACCCTTTGAAGAGAAGGTTGTGGTAGTCCGCTATGACCCTTGTAGGTAAGTTTGGGATGTGGAATGATGATGGTATGGTCTGAATAACTGTGTAGTTTCTCAGAAGTTGTAGGTCTGCCTAAATAGTCTATTCACCTGTTCCTCACACTGAATAGGTCAGCAGACATAGCTCTGGTTGCTGGGGGCAGTCGGAAACGCTGGATCATTGCCACAGAAAACATGCAGGCTGGAAATGTAATCCTGAACTCTGACCACATAGGCCGAATGGCAGGTGAGAGATGAATACTAGATGTGTGGGCTGGATACTGCATAGGTTCTAGTGCTGATAAAATCCTGTCTTTTAGTTGCTGCTCGAGAAGGCGATGCACATCCTCTTGGTGCCCTGCCCGTGGGGACCCTCATCAACAATGTGGAAAGTGAGCCAGGCCGGGGAGCCCAGTATATCCGAGCTGCAGGTATGAGGAAAGAAGCTGCCTGGGTCCTACAGTTTGGAAGGCCAAGGAGTGCCTGAGGTCACAGTTCTCTGAAACTGGTTTCACATCCAGTGTGGGCAGAGAAAAAGAAAGAACGAGGAACATGAAGATGAAGATGTGCTTTTGTTTTGACCTAAAATATTGCATGCATCCTTTTTGTATCTGCTCCTGAAGGGCAAGGCAAGAGCAGCATGTGGGACATAGCCCCCATGTAAATCCCACCTCCTGACTCTTTTATGGAGAATAGCAAAGCTGCTTCTCCTTTCCCCAGGGACATGTGGTGTGCTGCTGCGGAAGGTGAATGGGACAGCCATCATCCAGCTGCCCTCTAAGAGGCAGATGCAGGTGTGTATGTGTGTAGGTACAGGCGAGAGGGATCAGCAAAGAATTTTTGGGATGTACGTGTCCTGCCTGGTATAGCTCCCAGGTGTTTCATGGTGCTGGGCACTGCCTTGAGCTGGGTCTGTCCTCTTCTGCCACGTGGCTAGATGTGCCTTGTCAGGTTGACACCCCATAATGGAATGGGGAGCAATGTCTTTTTCAACTACCCAGTTCCTACTGTAGGACCCATATTGTGCTTTCCCCCTCCCTTCCCTCGCTGAATCTAAGAAGCCTCCAAGGGTCGTGCCCTCAACATTGTCAGGCTCTTGAATCCCCACTGTGCATTCTCCTCCGTCTGCTTTGCTTCCCCATCAGGTGCTGGAAACGTGCATAGCAACAGTAGGCCGAGTATCCAATGTCGATCATAACAAACGGGTCATCGGCAAGGCGGGTCGCAACCGCTGGCTGGGCAAGAGGCCTAACAGCGGGCTGTGGCACCGCAAGGGGGGCTGGGCTGGTCGAAAGATTCGTCCACTGCCCCCCATGAAGAGTTATGTGAAGCTGCCTTCCGCTGCTGCCCAAAGCTGATATACCTGTACTCTAATAAAATGGCCCCCCATTTTTATGTTACTGGTTTTTTTGGGGGGAGGGGGAGGACGGTACAGACCTGGATGTGGGGAAAAGGAGCAAATGGTCTAAGGGAGGGAAGAGAAAGGAAAAAACCAGTATGGGTCCGCCCTCCCCCCCAGTTTCCTTACATGCAACGAAGTAGGGGGGGAGGTAAATGACCTCCAAGGTCTTTCCCAGTTCTGACTTTGGGAAACGGAGAAGGTACTTCCGGCGACAGGAGGGAGGACAAAAAGGAAGAGGAAAGGCCGGCGCAGAGGAGGCTCCGCCCCTGCGCTCTCCCCGGGCCCCCAGCTTTCCGCTGGCTCCGGCGGAAATGAGCCGTGGCTCTGGGCGGGCGGCGGAGCCCCCGAGGTGGGCGCGCGGCGCAGCCGG
>NW_007252943.1:317426-344981 GCF_000164805.1 Carlito syrichta
CGCCTCCCCACCTCGACCCCCTTCCTGGGGCCTAAATCTTCGCCAGCGTCGCCGCCAGCGTCTGTGCCGCGTCCCTAGCCCTGCGAAGGACAGGCCTCGCGCCAGGACCCCGGTGGACTTCTGAGGTGGCCAGAGCCCCGCCGCGGCCCCCTGCCCCCACCCTGGGTGTTCGTCCGCCCACTCGCCCATCGAGCCTCGCGACCTCGCGTCCCCCATCCCACCGTGCCTCGGGATTCAGGTCTATTGAGCCGAGATACCCTCCCGCGCGTCCCAGTCCCCAAGCCATGAGCCCCTCGCCCACCGGGTCTCGGGCCTGGCGGCTTCCCTATCAACCCCGCTGCTCTGGTTATTCCAGTCAGAGGCGCCTGCAGCCCACCAGCCCCTCCTCCCAACCATTGTCCCTCTACCTCCAACCTCCGCGACTCACACTCCTGGGCTTCAGTCCGTAGGCATAGCACCCCTTTCCACACGCACTCAGGATCTCCCTTCCCAGCCCCCCACCCACACTCTGGGCTTCACACACCTCCTTTGGGACTACTGCCGCCTGCCCCTAGGCCTTGGGATTCACTTGTAACTACAAGGCTGCCCTGCCCCCACTGCCTCCCTCCCACTGTTCCAAGCCGACCTACTCCAGGCTGCAGGGCCTTGGAGACCATCCTTTGAGCCCCCCAGTTTTGTGTTATCTCAGAACAAACACCCCAGTGTTCTCCGCTTTGGCCTGTCCCCAGCCACTGTGCAGCAGGCAACTCCTAGGCCTCACTTACCACACCCGGCCTGACAGCTGTTGCCATTTGCTTCCCCAACTCCTGGATGGCCTTGATTTTCTCACCTCCCCTCTCACTCTAGCTTGCCTGTTGTCTTTTCCTTGTGTGTTCCAGGTGCCAGGATGGTGGGGGAACTCCGCTACAGGGAATTCAGGGTTCCCCTGGGGCCCGGCTTGCATGCCTATCCTGATGAGCTGATCCGCCAGCGGGTGGGCCATGACGGGCATCCTGAGTACCAGGTCCGCTGGCTCATCCTCAGGCGTGGCGACGATGGGGATGGGGCCTCTAGCCAAGTGGACTGCAAGGCTGAGCACATCCTGCTATGGATGTCCAACGACGAGATCTATGCCAACTGCCACAAAATGCTGGGCGAGGATGGCCAGGTCATCAGGCCCTCCCAGGAGTCTGCAGGGGAGTCTGGGGCCCTGGACAAATCTGTGCTGGGGGAGATGGAAACCGATGTGAAGTCCCTGATTCAGAGAGCCCTTCGGCAGCTGGAAGAGTGTGTGGGCAACATCCCTCCTGCTCCTCTACTTCACACTGTCCATGTGCTCAGTGCCTATGCCAGCATCGAGGCCCTCACTGGGGTATTCAAAGACCCAAGGGTCCTGGACTTGCTCATGCACATGTTGAGTAGTCCTGATTATCAGATTCGCTGGAGCGCAGGCCGGATGATACAAGCCCTGTCCTCCCATGACGCTGGTGAGGGGCCGTGTGGGGAGGAAGGGAAAGCAGGAAAGGGGCAGGGTCTGCTCAGGGACTCCCAAGACACTGTGGCAGGAGCCTCTGACTTCATCAGTACGTAAACGATTCTGTTGTCCTTCTCTTAGAGTTGGAAGAAAAGAAAGTGGGAATGGGGTGGGTATCTCTGCCTAAAGGGAAAAGACTGAATGCTCAAGAACCTAGTCGGTGTTGTATGCAAAGGAAGAGTCGAGTTTGGACTATTGCAGATTGTGTGTATGTGTGTGTGTCTGTGTATGAATCAGATAGTAAATTTTGGCTTTTGAAGCAGATCAGCAAGTCATGTCATTCTCACTGTGTGGCAGCAAAAGCATTGGACTGAAGAAGTAGAGGGTCTAGGAGGGATGCCTGGGAAGTGTGAAGTTAGGGAGTAATTACTGATTGGGGCATGGGTTACAGGGACCCGGACTCAGATCCTTCTGTCACTGAGCCAACAAGAGGCCATTGAGAAACACCTGGATTTTGACAGCCGCTGTGCTCTGCTAGCGCTGTTTGCACAGGCCACACTCTCTGAACATCCCATGTCTTTCGAGGGCATTCAGCTGCCACAGGTATCCCGTTGGGGGTATGGGGTGGGGGAAATCTGTGCACAGGATATAAAGACCAGGCCCTTTCCCCTGTCTATGGAAGACAGTGTGGAGAGTGGGGCTTAGGCTGGGACAGGGTGGATGTAAGCTAAAGGCTATATCCCACAGGTCCCAGGAAGGCTGCTCTTTTCCCTGGTGAAGCACTATTTGCATGTCACCTCCCTCCTGGATCAACTGAACGACAGTGCTGTGGAACCGAGAGCCCAGAACAACTCTGCTTCTGAAGAGTTGAGTGGGGAGAGAGGTCAGCTGGAGCTGGAGTTCAGTATGGCCATGGGCACCCTGATCTCTGAGCTGGTGCAGGCCATGCGCTGGGACCAGGCCTCAAGCAAACCAAGGAGCTTGGTGCGGTCCCCCTGTCCCATCTTCCAGCCTCGGCTGGCAGATGTGGGCTCAGGGCATCCACCTACCCAGGCTCAGCCCTCCCTCAGGAGGTCAAGACGGTTTCGCCCCCGCTCTGAGTTCGCAAGTGGCAATACCTATGCCTTGTACGTGCGCGACACACTGCAGCCAGGGATGCGGGTGCGGATGCTGGATGATTACGAGGAGATCAGTGCCGGGGATGAGGGCGAGTTCCGGCAGAGCAACAATGGCGTGCCCCCTGTGCAGGTGAGCGACGGGACACTGTTGGGGACCTATATGGGATGGGGCATAGCTGGGGCTTCCATACAGGAGCTCTGGCTTCAGAAAGATTGGGATGGTGAAAGAGGCTCAACGGTTGATAGAATGGCCATTTAGAGGGCTGAGAAAATCTGGATTAGGAAGCTATAAGGTCAAGAAGATTCACACCCAGGAAGAAACCGACATAGCAAGATTCCCCCAAAGGTCAGGGCAGGGAGATGAGTGGTTCAGGCTAGGAGGAAGTGTAGGGCCATAAGCCCTCAGAGGTAGGGTGAGAGGAAAGGAAGCTCCTCCCCAGAAAGGAAAGGCGTCCTTTGTGTGTGTACATATTCTCCATATGCCAGTGTTTTTCTATTTGGAGGTTTTTCCAAACCTGGCCGGGGGGTCACCCCGGGGGCTATAAATCCTCATTATTGGTCCACAGCCAGTTACTAGCGAGCTGTCTCTTCCCTTTCCCTCTCTCTTTTTCCCTGTCCTCCAGGTGTTGTGGGAGTCAACAGGCCGTACCTACTGGGTACACTGGCACATGCTGGAGATCTTGGGCTTTGAGGGGGATGTTGAGAACGTGATTGAGGCTAATGAGTACCAGGGGGCAGTGGCCAGTGGAGCCCTAGGTGCAGGTGAGCTCAGAGAAAGCAGGGGTTAGCTCTGAGCAGAGCTCTGAGCAGTGGTCTGGCTGCGTGGGTAGGGACATCCCTGTGCCTCATGGCCTGTTTCCATAGCCCTGCCCTCCTGGCGCTGGAAGCCCATGACAGAGCTCTATGCTGTGCCCTACGTGCTGCCTGAGGATGAGGACACTGAGGAGAGTGAACACCTGACCCAGGCTGAGTGGTGGGAGCTCCTCTTCTTCATCAGGAAGCTGGATGGTCCTGACCATCAGAAGATTCTCCAGATCCTCCAGGAGAACCTAGATGGGGAGGTAGAGCCAACCTGGAGACACTTGGAGGCTGAAGGGTTCCCCTGCAAGGGCTGGACTATGCAGAGCATTTGCAAGGCTGAAGATGAAATGTGGAGGGCAGATAGCCTAAGAGGCGCAGGGGAGGGGTCTGGAATGTTCAGAGGTGGGAGGGTGCTGGCAGGCTGTTTGGGAGGAGCCAGCTGCTAGACATGAAATGATCAAGATGGAGGATGTGTGTGCAGAGAGATCCCTAGCCCTACCAGGTGCCCTCAGGAGCCTCTGTGCCAGCAGGACTGCCTGCAGTGATAGCTTCTTCCTGATGGCAGATTCTGGATGACGAGATCCTGGCGGAACTGGCCGTACCCATAGAATTGGCCCAGGACCTGCTGCTGACTCTGCCACAGCGACTTGATGACAGCTCCCTCAGGGACCTGATCAGTTGCCATGTCTACAGGAAGTATGGGCCTGAGATCCTGGCAGGGCACCTGGCCTACCCATCCCTTCTAGAAACTCAGCAAGATATCTTCCTGCTGGAAGCCCAGGCCCAGCCTCAGGAATCAGAAAATGCAGCCAGAGTGGAAGGTGGGTGCCAGACTTACCTGCGCTAGAGCATTAGTACAGGAAACATGTCTCTGCTGATTCTTGTGCAGTCCTGTCTGGAAGAGATGGCATGTTAGGGAGAATCTGAAACTTCGAGATAAGCAACAAATGGAGATGTGGATGTTATGTTTTCTGAAAGAATGAAGGGGGATATAAGGTTAGAAAATGGAAGGAGTTTTTTCCTTTCTTTTTTTTTTTAGAGATAGAGCCTTGTTCTGTCTCAGCTAGATTGCAGTAGCACAATCATAGCTTACTGCAACCTTAAACTCCTGGGCTCAAGATTCGCCTGGGCAACTTGGCGAGACCTCATCTCTACAATAAATCAAAAATTAGCCGGGCATGGTAGCTCATGCCTGTAATTCCAGCTACCTGGAAGGCTGAGGCGGAAAAATCGCCAGAGCCCAGCAAATTGAGGCTGCGGTGGCCAGGAGCGTGCCACTGCACTCCAGTCTGGGTGACAGAGTGAGACTCCAACTCAAAAAAAAAAAAAAGAATGTAAAATTTGTCATGAAGTTATCTTATAAGGACATTAAGAGATGCTATGAGATCCCTTAGCCTAACTTATAAGGGAACCAAAAAAAGCACATTTAGGATAAATTAGAAATAAAGATAGAGAATTAGGAATCTGTCCTTTCCTGAGCCTTCACTTCACTAACAATGGCCAACTCTTGTGACTCCTCCCACTTACTGTAGCAGAAGAACCCCCGTTTCAGAACCTCAGCACTCCCCTGCAGCATCTGGTAGAAGGTTGTGGGCCGGCTGGGAAAATCCTTCTGGATCTAGAGAAAGCCCTGAGCTCAGAGGGCACCCAGGAGAGCAAGGTTAAACCAGTACTGTTACAGCTGCAGCGGCAGCCCCAGCCATTCCTTGCACTAATGCAGAGTCTGGACACTCCTGAGACTAACAGGACCCTGCACCTGACTGTGCTGCGGTAAGAGGGTGGAAAGAGGTGGGGTTAGGCAGAGGGGGAGTCTCTGAGGCTGGCTATACATCTCTCTCTTCTCCTGTCTCTGCTCCCCAGAATCCTGAAGCAGCTGGTGGACTTCCCCGAGGCTCTGCTCCTCCCCTGGCATGAGGCCATGGACGCTTGCATGTCTAGCCTGCGGTCCCCAAACACTGATCGAGAGGTACCCCTGCCCTGCTCAGGGGATATGTTGGGAGGGAGAAGACACAAGGCAGCCACTGGCAAGGCAAATCCCCCCAGGCGAGGCCCTGGAGGGCACAAGGGAGACTTTGTGCCCTTCGTTTGAGTTTTACTTTTAAAATTGAATTTCATTTTTTTTAAATAGGTAATGCATTCACATGATTCCCAAATCAAAATGATATAACAAGGTATACATTGAGAATTCTCGCTCTTATCCCAATCCCTGTTGTCCCAGTGCCCCTCAACCCTGCTTGTTGGTAACCACTTGTATTAATTGTTCCCTTCCTGTGTTCCCTTATGCAAGAAGAAACAAACCCAAATGTGTGCTTTTACTCACCATCCCCTTTCTTACACAAAAAGATATATGTACATATCTAACACCAAGAGCCTAGGTGACTCCTTTTCTGGCTGAGCCTATAGGAGAAAGGGGGATGAAGGAGGCAGAGGGGCTGTCACATACCAGAGTCCCTGCAAGGGTTACAGAGAAGTCCTGAGCACAGAAGGCTTCAGAAGGGCTCACAGATCTAGGGTCATGGTGGCACTGGGTGTCTACAGTCCATATTTGTGGCTGGTCCCCAGAATTTAGTTTGTTGGTTTTTTTTTTAGCATGTATGATTTATTGAGAAGACAAAAGCTCCTACAGCAGGAGGGTACCTGAGGGGGTTGCCCCAGAATTTAATTTTTTGGGTTTTTTTTGAGTCAGAGTTTCACTCTTTTACCCAGGCTGGAATGCAATGGCATGCTCACAGCCACCACAGCCTCGACCTGCTGGGCTCTGGCGATCCTTCCGCCTCAGTCTTCCAAGTAACTAGAACTACAGGCGCACACTACCACACCCGGCTAAATTTTTTTTTTATTTTTTGAGTTGGAGTCTCACTCTGTCGCCCAGACTGGAGTGCAGTGGCCGCTCCCGGCCACCGCAGCCTCGACCTTCTGGGGTCCGGGGATCCTTCCGCCTCAGCCTTCCAAGTAGCCGGAATTACAGGCATGCGCTATCACACCTGGCTGATTTTTTGATTTATTGTAGAGATGAGGTCTTGTCAAGTTGCCCAGGGGGGTCTCAAACCCGCGGGCATAGGCAATCCACTCACCTCGGCCTCCCAAAGTGCAGGATTACAGGCTGAGCCACTGAGCTCAGCTCCGGGTTATTTTTTTATTTGCTGTAGAGACAAGGTCTCACCAAGTTGCCCAGGCTGGTCTCAAACCCCTGAGGTCAAGCAATCCTCTAGCCTCCACCTCCCAAAGTACTGGGATTACAGGCTTGAACCACTGCGCCCTGCCTAGAATTTAGTTTTTGAGGGGGACTCACTGTGTCCACACACAAACCCAGCCATCCAGGTGTCTGTACTTGGGGCCTGAACATCTCAAAATGCAGCCCTGCATCTGGTTCTTGGGACAGCGGGGCCAGAATGTAAGAACCCAGGGCTGCTCTCTGCACCTTTTGCCAACATTCTCAGTGGCCTAGATCGCCAGTGTGGCAGGACAGCTATTGACTTTTTCCAGTTCGGTTTGTTTTGGGTTTTCTAACTCTACCTGGCTCTCATGTCTCCTCCATTGCTGTGTCTTTACGTCCTCACTCTGTCTTATTCAATGCAGTGTACCCGGCACACAGCACACAGTGGGTCCATACTGTTGCATATGTCCTTGTAGCCCCCGCCATCCCCTTTATTTACCTCTTGATTTATGTCCCCACCCCAGGTGCTCCAGGAACTGATTTTCTTCCTGCACCGCCTGACCTCGGTGAGCAGGGACTATGCTGTGGTGCTGAATCAGCTGGGAGCTCGAGATGCCATCTCCAAGGCCCTGGAAAAGCACCTGGGAAAGCTGGAGCTGGCTCAGGAGCTGCGGGACATGGTGTTCAAGTGTGAGAAGCATGCCCACCTCTACCGGAAACTTACCACCAACATCCTGGGAGGCTGCATCCAGGTCAGGAGGAAGGGCAGGAGGAAGCTTGTGGGTTCAGAGCTGCGTCAAATACTAAACCTGAGCAGTGACAGGGAAGGGATGTGTTCCTACAGCTTTGAGCAGCAGGTGACCCTAGTGAGCCTGGAACATTCGTTTCCCTGCCCCCTTCCCCATCTGGGCCTGCTCTGCTGATGTTATGGAGGAAGTCCCACTGCTACTTGGTTGTTCCTTCACATGTTTTCGTGTGTCTCTCCATGTTCCTCCCTCCTTCCTGTACCGTTTTTCTCTGATGTTCTGGCTGCAGATGGTGCTGGGCCAGATTGAAGACCACAGACGAACCCACCGGCCCATCAACATTCCCTTCTTTGATGTGTTCCTCCGATATCTGTGCCAGGGTTTGTGCCTGTCCCCCATTGCTCCATGTCCCCACACCTATGTCTTGTTTTCTCCTCTACACCCTCCCAGACTGTGACCTTACCCCTTCCTTCCCACTTGCCCCCAGGCTCCAGTGTGGATGTGAGGGAGGACAAGTGCTGGGAGAAGGTGGAGGTGTCCTCCAACCCACACCGGGCCAGCAAGCTGACAGACCGCAACCCCAAGACCTACTGGGAGTCCAACGGCAGCACTGGCTCCCACTACATCACCCTGCACATGCGCCAGGGCGTCCTCATCAGGTAACACCCTCCACGCATATGCACAATCACATACCTATGCTTTCTCCTGCCTTCCCTACATTTGTCTCAGAGGAAGCACCAACCCCCTTAATTTGGCCAGATTCCCCCTGGGCTCTGTCTGCCAGACATGACAGGCTCTAGTTCTGACTGGTTCTTCCTCCCCACTCCAGGCAGCTGACTCTGCTGGTGGCCAGTGAGGACTCGAGCTACATGCCGGCCCGGGTGGCGGTGTATGGGGGTGATAGCCCCAGCTCTCTTAACATGGAACTCAACTCGGTAGGGCCCTGTGCTGTTAGCCCTCCACCTCACAGGATCTGCCCTCCTGCCCAGACCCTAAACTCCTGCCTGTCTTACGCCACACAGAAAGTAATCCTTTATCCCTGTGCCTGTGTGACAGGCCCTGAGTGAGAGGGTGGCATTAGGACCCCTTCATCAAGACCCCACACATCCCAGGGCTGGGGAAGGGAGGGACACACAAGGGGACTGGAACCTGGAGCCAGCTTGGGTACTGTCAGCACTCCCATCTACATAGGTGGAGGTAATAGCCTTCCCTGCCCTGCCAGGTAAACGTGATGCCCTCCGCCAGCCGGGTGGTCCTCCTGGAAAACCTGAAACGCTTCTGGTCCATCATTCAGATCCGAATAAAGCGCTGCCAGCAGGTGGGGCCTGGGGTGTGGGGTGTGGCCCTGGGTATGGGGATCTGAGCCAGTAACCGTGGCAGATCTTGAGCCAGAGCACCAGCCAGGGTCTCGGGCAGCTCCAGGGGTGGACATAACTGACCCCAACCTATCCCAAGGAGGGTGTGGGGCAAGCCAAACAGGCCCATGTGTGTTTCAGGGCGGCATCGATACGCGCATTCGGGGGTTGGAAGTCCTGGGTCCCAAGCCCACTTTCTGGCCAGTGTTCCGAGAGCAGCTGTGTCGTCATACACGCCTCTTCTACATGGTTCGGGCTCAGGCCTGGAGCCAGGATTTGGCCGAGGACCGCAGGAGCCTCCTGCACCTGAGTTCTAGGTGTGTGAGAACATGTGTGTGTGCCTATGTCTGTGGGAAAGGTAAGGCTATTGCAAATGACTGGTGGGCAGGGTCTGTAGAGGCCATAAGATGGAGGTTTAGTACACTTAAAGAGGGAAGGCTGGCTATGGCTGCTCACACCTATATTCCCAGCACTTTGAGAGGCTGAGACTGGAGGATTACTTGAGCCCAAGAGTTCGAGGACAGCCTGGGCAACGTAGTAGACCTCATCTCTACAAAAAATTAGCTAGGTGTGGTAGTGTTAGCCTATAGTCCTAGCTACTCAGGAGGCTGATGTGGGACGATCACTTGAGCCCAGGAGTTTGAGCATATGGTGAGCCTTGATCATACCACTGCACTCCAGCCTCAGAGTGAGACTCTGACTCAAAAAATTAAAATGTACACACACACACACACACACACACACACACACACACACACACACACACACTTGGGGAGGGGTCTGGAGTGTCCTGAGAATGGGTTATACCAGTTAGCACAGGGCACTTCTGAAGTACCAAGTGGAACTTTAGTCTGGGTACTGGGGGTTAGCTGGCAGTCTTAGGCTAGGCGGACACTGGGGTAACTTCTGCCTCAAGCCTCTGACACTTTCATCCTCATCCCCAGACTCAATGGGGCTCTGCGCCAGGAGCAGAATTTTGCTGATCGCTTCCTCCCTGACAATGAGGCTGCCCAAGCTCTGGGCAAGACCTGCTGGGAGGCCCTGGTCAGCCCCCTGGTGCAGAACATCACCTCACCCGGTAATGTCCTGACACCTGGGCCCTTTACCATTCCCTACTTGGCATACTAACCAGCTCCTACTTGCTCTACCCTAGAACCACCTGGGTTATGCTCTTGGCCCTTTTGGCATTTGTCACCCCTGGTACCCTCTTGTCACAGCCCAAGGGCTGCCCCCTTTCCCGTGTCTTTCAAGTACCAACTGACACCATAAAGGCAGGAGGGGCCTTACTGTCCCCACTTCCCTGTAAACATGCCACACTTTTGTTTGTTTATCGCAACCCAGATGAAGATGGCACCAGTTCCCTGGGCTGGCTGCTGGACCAGTACCTGGAGTGTCGGGAGGCTGCCCACAATCCCCAGAGCCGCGCGGCAGCATTCTCCTCACGGGTGCGCCGCCTCACTCATCTGCTGGTGCACGTCGAGCCCTGCGAGGTGCCCCCTCCAGTGATGGCCACTCGGCCCAGTGAGTAGAGATCCGGGTGGGGAGATCTGCTTAGGAGCATTTCTCTGGGCCCCTGCTTGCATACTGAAGTCTTCTGTCCATCCTTGCCCTTCCCCTCCTTATATGCTCAGCCTGTTCATCTTCCAGATTTATGTCACCCTAACCAGGAACATCCTTTTGGATGGCAGCATGTCAGGAGAGGCCTCAGGGCTCACCCTTGGATGGGGATTTGGGATTAGTGTGGCTGCCCCTCCTTGCCTCTGCCACTTTCTGTCTTTACAGAGGGCAGAAACAGAAGCCATGACTGGAGCTCCTTGGCCACCCGGGGCCTTCCAAGCAGCATCATGAGAAACCTGACCCGCTGTTGGCAGGCTGTGGTGGAGGAGCAGGTGGGCAGGGGCAGACGTGGGAAGGGAGGGGGCACCGTAATGGTGGCATGTTGGGTTGCCTTTTCATGCTACTGCCCCTTCTTTCCAGGTGAACAATTTTCTGACCTCATCATGGCAAGATGATGACTTCGTGCCACGCTATTGTGAGCACTTTAATAATCTGCAAAAGTCGAGCTCTGAGCTGTTTGAGCCAAGAGCAGCATTCTTGCTGGCGCTGCAGAATGGCTGTGCAGGGGCCTTGCTGAAGCTCCCTTTTCTCAAAGCTGCCCATGTAAGCCTCTACCCTCGCCACATCCTGGGTCTCTCCCTCTAAACTCTCTCTTCCTCACGTCCTTGAAACAGCCTACCTTCCATTCCTATTCTATGACAGACATGTATTTGTATTTAGCCGTGTTCTCAAAAATTTGAAAAATAGAAAAAAGAAAGAAACAGTTACCTGCAACATGCCATCCAGTCTCTTTCTTCTGTTAGTGCGCATGATTTTTTTTTTTTTTTTTTTTTTGAGTTGGAGTCTCACTTTGTCACCCAGACTGGAGTGCAGTGGCCGCTTCCGGCCACCGCAGTCTCGACCTGTTGGGCTCTGGCGATCCTTCCGCCTTAGCCTTCCAAGTAGCTGGAACTGCAGGCACGCACTACCACACCCGGCTAATTTTTTGATTTATTGTAGAGATGAGGTCTCACCAAGTTGCCCAGGCGGGACTCGAACCCGCGGGCTCAGGCAATCCACTCACCTCAGCCTCCCAAAGCGTGGGATTACAGGCTGAGCCACCGAGCCTGGCTAGTGTGCATGATTTAACAGTCCACTCATGAGCTGCAGTGCTCTGTCTTGTGTTTTTTTCATTTTTTAT
This sequence comes from Carlito syrichta, assembly GCF_000164805.1. Lineage (NCBI taxonomy): Eukaryota > Metazoa > Chordata > Mammalia > Primates > Tarsiidae > Carlito > Carlito syrichta. The sequence goes on from NW_007252943.1 coordinate 328,794, forward strand.
TTTTTTTTTGAGTCAGAGTCTCACTCTGTTGCCCAGGCTGGAGTGCAGTGGCACGCTCACGGCCACCACTGCCTCGACCTGCTAGGCTCAGGCAATCCTTCCATCTCAGCCTTCCAAGTAGCTGGAACTACAAGTGCATGCCATCATACCCCACAAATTTTTTTATTTCGTCAAGTTGCCTAGTCTGATCTTGAACCCCTGGACTCAGGGAGTCCTCTCGCCTCCACCTCCCATAGTGCTGGGATTACAGGCGTGAGCCACTGTGCCCAGCCTGTCCCGTTTCTTTTGACTGTTATACTAGAATCCTTTTTCAATGTTGCTGTTCTCGTTTTTTCTTTTTGTACAAATACCATCTAAAGGATATAATATGATTTGCTTCACCATTCCCATTTTTTTCAACAAATAGTTAATATGCACTTAAAACATGTCAGGCAAAATAAGAGCCCAAGATAGAATAGTAAGAAGATATACAAATTCTTTTCCCTTAAAGTTTATAGTCTCCTGGGGAAGATGCACAGTTAAGCAAATGGTAAACTAAAGCGTCATGCGCACCCTGGTAAGCAGGGGATGGCGCAGCAGGAGCATGGAGCCATGGCTGCTTGGGTTCCTCCAACTGTATTTTATCAGTAATGGTGCAGTGTGACCATCTTTGTGCATGTAAATTGTTTATTTTTTTCATTTATTTATTCTGAGTTGGGGTCTTACTCTGTCGCCCAGGCTGGAGTGCATGGCTCAACACAGCCTCGACCTCCTGGGCTCAGGCGATCCTTCCATCTCAGCTTCCTGAGTAGCTGGAACTAGAGGCGTGTACTACCATGCCCAGTTTATTTTTTTAATTTTTTGTAGCGGTGAGGTCTTACTATGTTACACAGGCTGGTCTTGAATTCTGGGCTCAAGCAATCTTCCCACCTTGGCCTCCCAAGGTGTTGGGATTATAGGCATGAACCACCACATCAGGCCTGTTTGTTCATTTTACTTTATTTGTTATTGATTGATTGGTTGATTGAGTAAGAGTCTCACTCTGTTGCCCAGGCTGGAGTGCAGTGTCATGTTCACAACCACCACAGCCCTGACCTGCTGGGCTCAGGCAATTCTTCTGCCTCAGCCTTCCAAGTAACTGGAACTACAGGCACATACCACAACGCCCAGCTAATTTTTTGATTTATTGTAGAGATGAGGTCTCACCAAGTTGCCTAGGCTTGTCTCCAATCCCTTGGCTCGGGCAGTTGTCTCACCTCCTTCTCCCAAAGTGCTGGGATTACAGGTGTGAGCCACTCTGTCTGGCCTGTTTCTTCATTTTATGTACTTTTTTTTTTTTTTTTTTTTTAGTTGGAGTCTCACTCCATCACCCAGGCTGGAGTGCAGTGGCACGCTCACAGCCACCCCAGCATCTATCTGCTAGGCTCTGGCGATCCTTCTGCCTCAGCCTTCCAAGTAGCCAGAACTAGGCACGCACTACCATGCTTGGCTAATTTTTGGATTTATTGTAGAGACGAGGTCTCACCATGTTGCCCAGACTGGTCACGAACCCTCAGGCTCAGGCAATACTCTCGCCTCGGCCTCCCAAAGTACTGGGATTACAGACTTGAGCCACCACACTTGGCCTAATTTTTGATTAATTGTAGATATGAGGTCTCGCCAAGTTACCCAGGCTGGTCTCAAACAAGTGGGCTCAGACATTCCTCTCTCCTTGACCTCCAAAAGTGCTGTGATTATAGATGTGAGCTGCTGTGCCCAGCCCTGTTTCTTCATTTTAAGTGATTGTTGTTGGTTTGGTTTTTAGACACAGTTATTGTGAAAAAACACTTTCTGTAATTGTTAATATTACTAATTTACACAATTAATGATCTTGTAAAATAGATAAAAGTGTGGACCAACTTATGAAGCTGCCAGCCATTCGTATCTACTGCCCAGACCCTCCCCACTGCTCCCACTCACCTGTTCTGTCTGCCCGTTCATGATTTTCCTGTGCTCTGCCAACATGTAGGTGAGTGAGCAGTTTGCCCGGCACATCGACCAGCGAATCCAGGGTAGCCGGATTGGTGGAGCCCGGGGAATGGAGATGCTAGCACAGCTGCAGCGATGCCTGGAAGCCGTCTCAATTTTATCTGGCCTGGAGATAGCAACCACCTTTGAACATTACTATCAGTGAGTGTGGACCTAGGGAGTGGGAGCTGGGGGGGAGGTAGGCTGGCAGGGGCAGGGCTGGCCCATGGGGACCAGGAATCGGGGATACAAGCAGGCTGGAGCCCTGGAGCACAAAGCTGGGCCATGCTGTCACCCACACTGAGGCTTAGCCTGGCTGTGTGTGCTGCAGGCACTACATGGCAGACCGTCTCCTGGGCGTGGGCTCGAGCTGGCTGGAGGGGGCCGTGCTGGAGCAGATTGGTCCCTGCTTCCCCAACCGCCTCCCCCAGCAGATGCTGCGGAGCCTGAGTGCCTCTGAGGAGCTGCAGCGCCAGTTCCATGTCTATCAGCTTCAGCGGCTCGACCAGGAGCTCCTAAAGCTGGAGGATACAGAGAAGAAAATACAGGTGGATGCATTGGGAGGGATGAGCCAACAGGGAGGAACGGAGGCATGGAGCAGACTGGAGGAGGCCATGGCATTTGGGAACCCTGTGCTCTTGCAGGTGGGCCTTGATGTCAGCGGCAAGGAGCAGGAGAGTGAGAAGGAAGAGGGCGCTGGGGCAGCTGCCACGGTGGATGTGGTGGAGGGAGAGGAAGAGGAAGAGGAGAATGAGGACCTCTACTATGAAGGAGCAATGCCAGAAGTGTCTGTGCTTGTCCTGTCCCCACGCTGCTGGCCTGTCGCCTCGATCTGTCACACACTGAACCCCAGGACCTGCCTGCCATCCTATCTGAGGGGCACTTTGAACCAATACTCTAACTTCTACAATAAGAGTGAGCAGCCAGACAGAGGGAACTGGGGCTGGAAGAGGATGGGCTATTGGGCCTGGGGTGACCCTGGGGTTGGGAGCCTTGATGTCAAAAGAGGCGGTCTTTAGGGCTAGGAATTCCTTAGGCAATGGCGGAGATAGGGTGGATTTGAGAAGAAAGGCAGGAGCTTAGGTTTCAATTTAGGAAATGACAGGTGCTACCAGACGCTAGATTTCCAGTTCATTGCCTTTTCTGTCCTAAAATAAGTCCCAGGAATCTCTTTGTGGGTAGTGGGAACAATGGAGGTGGGAGGTACCTGAGGCCACCAGAAAGGACTTTTCCTCGGGAGCAGGTGTCTGTCTCCTTCCTGGACAGTCACCTGTAGTCCTGAACTCCCCACTAGGGTGTGATCCCTGGGCTGGACAGCATCAAAGCACAGGGAAGAGACCCAGAACCTGTCCTCAGGGAGCTCCCAGACTGCTGGGGGAGACAGTGTTTCCTCTTTCACAATATTCCAGTTTGATGAAAGCCCTAGTCCTTCCATACTCCGTGGTTTTGTCTTTCTAAAGAAAATAAGGCTGGACGTGGTGGCTCACACCTATAATCCCAGCACTTTGGGAGGCCAAGGTGAGAGAATTGCTTGACCCCAAGGGTTCGAGACCAGCCTGGGCAACTTGGTGAGACCTCATCTCTATGATAAATCAAGAAAAATTAGCCAGGCATGGTGACACATGCCTGTAGTTCCAGCTACTTGGAAGGCTGAGGTGGAAGGATTGCCTGAGCCCAGCAGGTTGAGGCTGCAGTGGCCATGAGTGTGCTACTGCCCTCCAGCCTGGATGACAGAGTGAGACTTGACTCAAAAAATAAAATAAAAATAGAAAATGGGGCAATCTCTGAAGGCACTAACCAGAACCTGCCTGGCACAGAGCTCCCAGGTATCTGAGGCTCAACAGGGAGCCAGACACAGAGAAGGATGAGAGCTGGAAGCTCCAACCAGGAGCCTCAGTGTCCATTAGTGCTGGTCCTGTGCTCTGCAGAGATCAGCAGGAGCAAAGCTTGACCTGTGGTGGCCCCTCACTCCAGCCCCTAACTTGCCCCTCCCCACTGCTCATTGTCTCCCTCCTCCCCCCGGTACTTCTCCAGGTCAGAGCCACCCCACCCTAGAGCGAGGCTCACAGAGGCGACTGCAGTGGACATGGCTGGGCCGGGCTGAGCTGCAATTTGGAGACCAGACCCTGCACGTGTCCACCGTGCAGATGTGGCTGCTGCTGCATCTCAATGATCTGAAGGTGGCCCAGCCCGCTGCTCTCTCTCAATTGGTCCCTCACCTTTCTTCCCTGAACCTTGACTCCCTATTCTTTCCTCCATCCTCTCCTCCCCATCCCTTGGGAAGGCCCTGAATGTTTTCTACCTCTTCTCTTCAGGCAGTCTCTGTGGAGAGTCTGCTGGCACTCTCAGGGCTCTCTCTAGACATGCTGAATCAGGCCATTGGGCCTCTCACCTCCTCACGAGGCCCCTTGAAGCTTCACGAGCAGAAGGACGTACCAGGAGGTATGTGCTCGGGGCCGGGAGCCTGTGCTCTGAGCCAAGGCCAGGCTCCTCATATGGGCTCTCCACCGATTGATCGGTGTTGATTTCAGAGGTGCTCCAGATTCGAGAGAGCAGTGAGGAACCCAGGCCAAGGAGGGGCAATGTGTGGCTCATCCCACCTCAGACATACCTGAAAGCTGAGGACGAAGAGGGCCGGAGCTTGGAGAAGAGACGGAATCTTCTGAACTGTCTCATCGTCCGAATCATCAAGGCCCACGGGGATGAGGGGCTGCATATTGACCAGCTTGTCTGTCTGGTAGGCGGGGATGGGCACAGTGGGGGAGGGGGCTTTACAGGGGTGGGGGCAGCAGTCCACAGGAGGAGGAGAGTCCACACTGGAAGCATCCGGTTCACTCTACAGCCTGTAGGCGTATGAGTAGTGAATTCAGGGTGCACCTGATGCCCTTGGGACTTCCTGTCCCAGCAGTGTGTTTGGAGTGGCAGCTAGAGGTGGGGTGGGCTGGGTGCTCTAACCCACTGCTTTTGCTTTCCTCTCCCATACCAGGTGCTGGAGGCTTGGCAGAAGGGCCCATGTCCTCCCAGAGGCCTGGTCAGCAGCCTTGGTAGGGGGTCTGCCTGCAGCAGCACCGACGTCCTCTCCTGTGTCCTACACCTGCTGGGCAAGGGCACGCTAAGACGCCATGATGACCGGCCCCAGATACTGTCCTACGCGGTCCCTGTGACTGTGATGGAGCCTCACACTGAGTCCCTGAACCCGGGCTCCTCAGGCCCCAACCCGCCACTCACCTTCCACACCCTGCAGATTCGCTCTCGGGGTGTGCCATATGCCTCCTGCACTGGCACCCAGAGCTTCTCTACCTTCCGGTAGTCCTGGAGATGGGGCCATGGAAGGTAGAACTGGGGCTTTCTACACAAATAAAATGCAGGAGTTTGATGATATGATCTGCGTGTGTTTGGTGACTGCTAGAGACCTGAGTGGGAAGGGAGAGGGGCTTTCCTTGCTAATAGTGGGGAAGGAGCCCTCTGGCACGGAGGGTGTCTGACGGCATGCTGAGAGTCCTGTTAGGGTGAGGTTGGTAGACTGGGAGAAGGGTAGAGGGAATCTGGTGTGACTTAGCACCTCCTCGAGGCAGGGAGACTAAGTGGGCTGGGTGGGATGGTTCTCAGCCCCTTCTCAGGAGGTATGTGGTCAGGCTGGATGTCACCTGGCAGGCTGGAGACCCAAGCCCACCTTGGCCACTCACCAGCTGGTCTGTAACCCGAGAGATTATCGAGCAGGGTTTCATTTTCCTCCTTTGTGGAATTGGATCAGTCACCATGGGACTCTGACAAGTAACAGGTAGGGAAGCATTTGACATAGTGAAGGCTCTGCCAGCGAGTGCCTGTTTGGCCACCGAGCACTTCCATCAGTGAATGTGACTTGTGTCTTCCCCAAGTAAGGCTGACATCATGAAGGTGAGAGAAGAGGCCCATGTGGCCCCTGCAAGCACCCAGGAACCTGAATGTGTATGTATCCTATGTGACAGTGCAGGATCTGGGTTGGAAGCAGACTTGGAACTGCAGCTCACATCTCACTTCCTCCACAGCTCCTCCACATTGCTCTTCTCTCCCACTCCTCTGCCTCTGCCACCTCCTCTGGCTCTGCACAGCTGCACACACTGTAGTCAAACTCCTACCCTCCCGTGAGTATGGTGGCTCACACCTGTAGTCTCAGCTACTTGGGAGGCTGAGACAGGAGGATCACACGAGCCCAGGAGTTCTAGGCTCTAGTGCAGTATTGCCAATTGGGTGTCTACACTGAGTTCAGCATCAATATGGTAACCTCCTGGGAGCAGGGAACCACCAGGTTGCCTAAGATGGTGTGAACCTTCCCAGGTCGGAAACAGCAGGTCAAAACTCTCATGTTAATTAATACTGGGATTGCACTTGTGGAAAGCCACCGCACTCCAGCCTGGGCAACATAGCAAGACCTGTCTCTAAAAAACAAAATGAAGCCGGGCTTGGTGGCTCAGCCTGTAATCTCACGCCTTTGGGAGGTTGAAGTGGATGGATTGCCTGAGCCCGTGGGTTCGAGACCTGCCTGGGCAGCGAGACCTCATCTCCACAATAAAAAAAAAAAAAAAAAAAATTAGCCAGGCGTGGTAGCGCATGCCTGTAGTTCCGGCTACTCGGAAGGCTGAGGGGGAAGGATCGCCAGAGCCCAGCAGGTCGAGGATGCAGTGGCCGGGAGCAGCCACTGCACTCCAGTCTGGGCGACAGAGTGAAACTCCAACTCAAAAAATAAATTAAATAAATAAATAAATAAATAAATAACAAAATGAGGCTGACTTGGTGGCTCAGCCTGTAATCACAGCACTTTGTGAGGCCAAGGCAAGTGATTCCCTGAGCCCGCATGTTCAAGACCAGTTTGGGCAACTTGCCAAGACCTTGCTCGTCTCTACAATAAATCAAAAATCAGCCAGGCGTGTTAGCACATGCTTGTAGTTCCGGCTACTTGGAAGGCTGAGGCTGAAGAATTGCCTGAGCCCAGCAGGTTGAAACTGCGGCAGCCGGGAGCATGCCACTGCACTCCAGCAGAGTGAGACTCCAACTCAATAAATAAATACATACTGACGCCAGGCTTGGTGGCTCAGCCTGTAATCCCAGCACTTTGGGAGGCCGAGGTGAGTGGATTGCCTGAGCTCGCAGGTTCCAGACCACCCGGACAACTTGGTGAGACCTTGTCTCTACAATAAAATAAAAAACTAGCCAGGCGTGGTAGCGTGTGCTTGTAGTTCCAGCTACTTGGAAAGCTGAGGTGAAGGATCACCGGAGCCCAGCAGGTCAATACTGGTGTGGCCATGAGCGTGTCACTGCACTCCAGCCTGGACAACAGAGACTCCAACTCAAAAAAAAAAAAAAAAAAAAAAACAAGACTCCTATCCCTTACTAGCCCCATAGACACATCCCTGGCCCTGCGCTGTAGGGGAGGTTTCCTTGTGCTGCTATGATTGGCTCCCTTGGCTCCACCCACACTGAGGCAGGGCAGGTCAGGCTAAGGGGCCCTGATGCCAGGAGTGGCGCTCTGATCTTGGCAGGGCCACTAGGGAGGAGGGAAGAAGGGATGACCCAGGCATCCGGAGGCTCACAGCCCAGAGGTAACAGGAAAAAAGCTATAGAAGGTGGAGGAAGGGGGGAGAAGAGTCAGATGGAAAAGAAGGGAACTGAGGCCAGACAATAGGAACTGAATGCCACCCAGGATTGAGATTTGGAGTAGAGTCTAGGAGAAAAGGGCCAGGGCTTGTGAGTCAGCCTGCTCAGGAGGGGACCATAAAACAAGGCAGAGGGGCCCCAGTGGACAAGAGCTCATGCTTGCTTTGCAGTATTGGTCCCATGGAGCTGTTCTGGCTCCCACAGCAGGTGCCAGCCTGCGGGGAAATGGCTGCCTTGTAGGGCAGAGTCCAGATAGGCAGCAGCCGGCTGGGGCTGCAGTGGGCCAGGGCACACTGGAGTTGCTGCAGTTTGTCACTTGACTGCCTCTCTACTTTTGCACCATCATGGCCTAATTTCTGTTGGCCTAGGCCAAGATCTTATTCTTGAGCGAACTCTCAGATGCCACAGCTTTTTGTCCTTTTCTGGGCTCTCATGCTCTTTACGAGCCTATCCTTGTCCACCAGAAACCCAAAGAACCCCATGCCGCGGGCTCTGGTAACCAGGTCAGCATGCAGTGCCTGCACGGGCAGAGGGTGAGACTTTTTCACCGCAACCGTTCTGCTACTGCCCCCACAGGCTCCTGCATGGGCTGAGCTGTAGGCCAACCCTTGAGCTCACTGTCCCCAGTCAACTCCTTATGCATCCCACTCAGTCACCCTGCCCCTCAGTCTCCCATGGGGAACCTCCTTGCTCATTTGCAATGGTGAAGTCTTCAGCAACTTTTAAGGGAAGAACACACCAGCTTTGGCTTTGCAACCCTGCAAGTTGCTGTCTAAAGTATAACTCCTGCTGGGCTCGGTAGCTCAGCCTGTAATCCCAGCGCTTTGGGAGGCCGCGGGTTGAAGACCCGCCTGGGCAACTTGGCAAGATCGCATCTCTACAATAAAATCAAAATAATTAGCCAGGTGTAGTAGTGCACACCTGTAGTTCCAGCTACTTGGAAGGCCGAGGCGGAAGGATCGCCAGAGCCCAGCAGGTTGAAACTGCAGTGGCCGGGAGCGCCGGCCACTGCACTCCAGGCTGGGTGACAGAGTGAGACTCCAACTCAAAAAATAAAGTACAGCTCCTGCATAGTCCCGGCCCTTAGTACACATCCCCAGCCCCGCCCCCAGACTCTAGCCTGGCCTCTGTCACCAGCACCAGGAAGGACTCCTCTCTGCCTGCCCTCAGGGCCATCCATTCTAGAGGGCAGTTGGTTTCATTTAATTTTTCTTTTTTTGAGTTGGAGTCTCATTCAGTCACCCAGACTGGAGTGCAGTGGCCGCTCCTTGGCCACCACAGCCTTGACCTGCTGGGGTCCGGCGATCCTTCTGCCTCAGCCTTCCAAGTAGCTGAAACTACAGGTGTGCGCTATCACGCCCGGCTAATTTTTTTGATTTATTGTAGAGATGAGGTCTCGCCAAGTTGCCCAGGCGGATCTCTAACCCGCGGACTCAGGCAATTCACTCACCTCAGTCTCCCAAAGCTTGGGATTACAGGCTGAGCCACCGAGCCTAGCCTGGTTTTCATTTCTTTTCTTTTTCTAAATTTTGTACAAAAAAAAATTTTTTTTGTAAGTGGGAGTAAAAAAAAAATGGCCCAGGCTGTTGTGCAGTGGCACACTCACAGCCACCTCAGACTCAATCTGCTGGGATCAGGAAACCCAGAAGCCTCAGCCTCCCAAGTAGCTGGGATTACAGGCATGTGCCACCTCACCCAGCTAATTTTTTAACTTTATTGTAGAGATGAGGCCTCACCAAGTTGTCCAGGCTTATCTCGAACCCCTGGATTCAGGCAATCCTCTCGCCTCCACTTCCCAAAGTGCTGGGATTACTGGCGTGAGCCATCACACTTGGCCTCTTCCATGTCTTTTTTTTTTGAGTCAGAGTCTCACTCTGTCGCCCAGGCTGGAGTGCAGTGGCATACTTGTGGCCACTGCAAACTCAACCAGTTGGGTTCAGGCAATCCCTTCCACCTTAGTCTTCCATGTAGCTGGAACCACAGGTGTGCACTACCATGTCCAGGTAATTTTTTGATTTAGCCGGGCTCAGTGGCTCAGCCTGTAATCCCGCGCCTTTGGGAGGCTGAGGTGAGTGGATTGCCTGAGCCCGCGGGTTCGAGACCTGCCTGGGCAACTTGGCAAGACCTCATCTTTACAATAAATCAAAAATTAGCCGGGTGTGGTAGCGCACACCTGTAGATCCAGCTACTTGGAAGGCTGAGGTGGAAGAATTGCCGGAACCCAGCAGGTCAAGGTTGTGGTGGCCGGGAGCGGCCACTGCACTCCAGTCTGGGCAACAGAGTGAGATTCCAACTCAAAAAAAAAAAAAAAAAAATTTTTTTTTTGATTTATTGTAGATACGAGGTCTCTCATATTGCCAGACTGGTCTCAAACTTGTGGGTTCAAGCAGTCCTCTAGCCTCAGCCTCCAAAGTGCTTGCATTACAGGCGTGAACCACCCTGCCTAGCTTCTTTCATGTCTTTAAACTTGTTTTCCTTAGTTTCCATTTCTGTATCTCTGTGCTCTATCTGTGTAACTTCTTCACATCTACTTCCAGTTCACTCTCCTTCAGGGAAAAGTCTAATAACCATAGTTTCTAACATCAAGTAGTTTTTCATTTAGGAAAGTTTAGGATGGGTATGGTGGCTCACGCCTATAATCCCAGCACTTGGGAAGCAGAGGCAAGAGCATCACTTGAGCCTAGGAGTTTCAGATCAGCCTGGGAAACATGGCAAGACCCTGTCTTTTTTTTTTTTCTTTTTGAGTCAGAGTTTCACTGTATCACCCAGACTAGAATACAATGGCATGATTATGGCCACTGCAGCCTCAACTTGCTGGGCTCACATGATCCTTCCGCCTCAGCCTTCCAAGTAGCTGTAACTACAGGCAGGTGCCACCACACCCAGCTAACTTTTTGATTTATTTTAGAGGCGAGGTTTCACCAAGTTACCCAAAGCTGGTCTTGAACCCCTGATCTCAGGCAATCCTCTTGCCTCAGTCTCTCAAAGTGTGGGATTTCAGGCCTGAGCCACTGCGCCCAGCCCTGTATCTATTAAAAAAATAAAAATTAGGGGGCACACCTCATCAACAAGGGTACTTGCATAATGAGCATTTGTATACCTAACCCTGAATTATATCCCACTTTTTTTTTTCCCCGAGTTAGAGTCTCACTCTATCACCCAGGCTGGAGTGCAGTGGCATGCTCACAGCTACCCCAGCATCGACCTGCTAGACTCCAGCAATCCTTCCACCTCAGCCCTCCAAGTAGCTGGAACTACAAGTGTGCACTCCCACACCTGGCTAATTTTTTTATTTTTATTGTAGAGACGAGGTCTCACTATGTTGCCCAGGCTGGTCTCGAACCCACAGGCTCAGGCAATCCTCTCGCCTCAGCTTCCCAAAGTGCTGGGATTACAGGCTTGAGCCACCATGCCCAGCTTGTACCCCACATCTTTAAAATTAAAAAAAGGAAAAGAAAAAATTAAAAAGTTAAAAAATAAAGTTTACCTTTTTTTGAGTTGGAGTCTTATTCTGTCAGTTAAGCTGGAGGGCAGTTGGCATGCTCCCGGCCACCACAGCCTCAACCTGCTGGGCTCAAGCGATCCTTCCACAGCCTTCAAAGTAGCTGGAACTATAGGCACGTGCCACCATGCCCGGCCAATTTTTTAAATTTATTGTAGAGATGCAGTCTCACCAAGTTGCCCAGGCTGGTCTCGAACCCACAGACTCAAGGCAATCCTCTCACCTCAGCCTCCCAAAGTGCTGAGATTATAGGCGTGAACCACTGTGCCTGGCCCAAAGTTACTTTTTAATTACATCAGTCTGGTCCCGTTTGATCTTCTTTTCATTACTCACACTTTTTCTTTGAACATAAGTAAAACATTTTATATTTTGTATTTTATACTTGTAACATTGCTGCCTTTGCCTGATTCTTTTGTCCATTGTTTCCAAGAACTCTTGCTTGTGGTGGCTTATTTTCTTGTGTGCTTTATACTTTAATTGTAAGTTCATATTTCCTTGAACTTTTATCTGAAAGGATTCCTTGAAGTCTGGGTTTAAAGAATAATCCTCAAGAGAGGATTGCATTTGCCTTTGCCAGGTGCTTAGAGATACCACCAACCTAAGACCATTTTAAATTACCAGCTTGAGGATTTTCCAGACCACATGGGTAGTATAAGTTTTAGTACTGAGGGCCAGTTGTGCTTACATATCTTCAGGAAAACCTTATCTTTCTACCTCCTACCTCCCTAGCATCTGAAACCAAAGTCAAGTAGGTGAGTTGTAGAAGTGATTCATCCTTTATCGTTTCCTCAGCCAGGCTCGGTGGCTCAGCCTGTAATCCCAGCACTTTGGAAGGCCTAGGCCGAGTGGATTGCCTGAGCCCATGGGTTCGAGACCAGCCTGGACAACTTGGCAAGACCTCATCTCTACAATAGATCAAAAATTCAGCCGGGTGTGTTAGTGTGCGCCTGTAGTTCCGGCTACTTGGAAGGCTGAGGCGGAAGGATCGCTGGAGCCCAGCAGGTCAATGCTGAGGTAGCCATGAGTGTGCCACTGCACTCCAGGCTGGGCAACAGAGTGACACTCCAACCCAAAAAAAAAAAAGATCTTTTCTTCTTGGGGGAAGGGGGTCCCAGACTTAAGTAGAAGGGGTCTCTGATCTGACCTCCCACTTTGTAGAAGCTTTAGGCTTTGCTGCCTACTCCCATACATGGCCCACCAAAACAGCAGTTCTAGACCACCCACAAATCCCACATAAAAGCAAAATATAAAAAGATGAGTAACAAAAATGTTTATGAACTGACTCCTAATAAAATTCCAGCCCTGGGAGTCATGAACAGATTCCATGGCCTTCACTGGCTTCAAGGTTGCACACTGGCCCCTATTCTTCTGTACCAGAACCACTGGCTTAAGGCAAGGGAGAAGGAGGTGAGTACACGATGAACCAGATCCATGCAGAGGCAGTGTGGCATGGCAGAAGGCTGAGTGCTCTTCTTATCTAGCCTTAAGGGCAGTCCAAGAGCCTTCTGGTCTTTTCTGAGCAAACTTAGGTCAAGGGCAGCTGTGAATGGAAAAGAACCAAGAAAAAAGGCCAAGCCCAAGTCTGTCCCCACAGATCCATGTCTCCTCAGGGCAGTAGCAGAGCAGTGAGCAGTTCCTTATTACTGTTTGCTCAAAGGGAGATGTCTCCTGTCCTTGCCTGCGTTTCGGCGCCTCTTTCGACTCAAGAAGCTCTCCAGTTTCTTGCTGCGTTTCAGCTCGTTGAACTTCTCAGCTAGCGCCAACTGGCGCTGCTCAGCTAAATGACAGGGAGAATGAAAGCCAGTGAGCAAAGGAACAAGCCTCCACCTTCCAAAACCAGGTCAATAACTCTTAGCTATTAACCTGGAATGTGTGAGTTGTTTAAAGCTCATTGGTGACTCTTCATATGATCTCAGCCTTACTCAATTCAACCAACTATGAGGTCCTTCTATGTGCCTAATCCAGTATACATGTGGGAGGGGCAGAGATAAAATGAGATAAAAGTGACAATCCCTGCCACAGTTTAACTGGGGATACAAGACTGGTTACAAATAATTCCTCCCTACTATTTCTACTTTCCTCAAAGTTACCATGGGATCCAATAATTCCTCCCTACTATTTCTACTTTCCTCAAAGTTACCGTGGGATCCAGCCTTCATGCTTTCTTTAAAGGACCTCAGGGACCCCCGACACAGCTTCCTGTCACTATGGATAGGGACAACACCCCATCCCTGCAGCCAGACTGCAATAGCTTTGCCCTGCTCACATTTCTTCAGGTAGTATGGCTGATGGCCTTGCTGGGCCTGAGCCCGCTGCTCCTGCTTCAGGGCCAGGCGCAGTTCCTGCTGCCGCTTTCGTTCCTGCTGTGCCATTTCTTGCTGCTCCTGAGAAGCAAAGATGAGATGGGATGAAATGGGTGAACAGGAACTGTGAACGCCTCCCACCTTGAACTGTTCTCACTACCACCTGCAGGTCTTGTCCACTCACCATTCGCTGAAGCAGCTGCTGCAGTTTTTCATGCTCCTCCCCTGAACGGTGCTTCTTCAACTGCTTTTTCACAAGCTCCACATTGAAAAATGAATACAATGCTTAGCATTCTGTAAATGGTAGCTGCAATTTTGTGCAAACCATTACCCTAAGAGGTTCGCATACATCAACTTGATAACACTGAGACAATAATTGTTATTGTTTTTATAATTAGAAAACTGAAGCATGGAGATTAAGTAACTTGCCACGACTAGTAAAGTGATGAGCCAGGATTTGAATATAAGAACCAAATTAGGGAAGAGTTAAATCTGCCCATAACTATGATTCCCACTCCCCTCTGCCCAACTCTCTAACCTGTGCCCTAGCTTCCCATCCCGCTACAAATCCCAATGAACCAGTCTCATGCCCCATACCTCTTTCTCTTTGGCTCGGATATCATGCAAGAACTGATACGTTTTGTCAAACACTTCAGGATTATATTCCCCTGACAGATCATCAAAGCGAGGGTCGCGGGCCACCTTTGGAGAGAATAGTGATAATATAAAATAGAACTGTTCAGTATCCTTTCACTGAGAAAATGCTTCCTGCCTCTTCCTCACCTTTTTACTGATGGGAACAACCCGACGTAAAAATGGTACTCGAATTTTGGCTGACATTTCCAGAGGCCTACAGAGACATTAAACGACAAGTCAAGGGAATGCCAGTTTTGGTCAGACGCTTCCCACCTGCCACCCAAGAAAACAGACATCTATTCAAGGTCCCAGGTATCTTCTAATTCCTAGGCTAGGCCTTGCTCCTCACCTGTGCTTATCTGCTACACATGCATTTTGCACAGGTGGGCTAGACCCTTGTTTCTCAATGGTGTTTCCGGCTACCAATTGTTTGAATGTCTTAGTCCCCACTTGGCTCTGCAATTTCAACAGCTCCTCAAACGACATGTTAGATGTGCCTGCAGAAGTGGGTAGAGACACACAACTCAGCTCAACATATACCACTGCGAAAAAGACATCATCCCATCCCCATTCCTTAGGTAGCTGATCCTTTGTAATAATCTCATCAGGCCAATCACTGTTACAAGTCCCAGGCAGTACAGGCTGTAATGGTGCTACACCCGACACCTAACTCCTCAACTAGTTCAGCTACTTGAGGCCTCATCTTGTTAAGCAAGGTATATTGGTAATGTCAAAGGTGGACAAAATCAGTCCTTCCTTTTTTCACCTTCTCTTTTCAATTACTATTTTCCAGGTTTCCTGTGCTCAGTTACCATTGCCAATGTCCTGGTTCATCCTTTCAGTACCTTTCTCCTCAATCGGTGATGTAGGCTAAATGGTCTCTCAGTCTCACATCTCTCAAAGCTATGTTCCCCACTTCAGCCTGAGAGAGGCACTGAAAATGAAATCAGATCTCATCACTCCCACAGATTATGTTACTCTAGACTCATTCCCCAGTGACTTCCATCTTGAGCAGAATGAAAGCCATGTCTTCTGATGACCTGAAAGCCTCCAAGTGACCTGGCCCTCTATAATGTCTCTAATCTCATCTACTAATCTCATTCCTCTCCAGTTAAATGGCCTCCTAGCAGTATGTTCCCACCTCAGTTCCTGTGCACATGCCATTGCCGCTGCTTGGTACACTTTCCTCAGACAAATGTATTGCTTGCTCCCTCACCTTCCTCAAGCCTTTGCTCAAATGTCACCTACCCACTGAGGCCTTCTCTGACTCAGTTACTTAAAATTGCAACTCCTCCCTTCTTTATTTCCCTCCATATCCCTTATCAACTTTAAAAAACTGAGACACACCGGACTCGGTGGCTCAGCCTGTAATCCCGTGCCTTTGGGAGGCTGAGGTGAGTGGATTGCCTGAGCCCGCGGGTTTGAGACCTGCCTGGGCAACTTGGCAAGACCTCATCTCTACAGTAAATCAAAAATTAGCCGGGCATGGTAGCGCACGCCTGTAGTTCCAGCTACTTGGAAGGCTGAGGTGGAAGGATCGCTGGAGCCCAACAGGTCAAGGCTGCGGTGGCCGGGAGAGTGCTACTGCACTCCAGTCTGGGTGACAGAGTGAGACTCCAACTCAAAAAAAAAAAAAATGAGACACAACTAACATTCCATAAAGTTAACCCCTTTTTTAAAGCATACAATTCAGCATTTTGCCTTTTAATGTAATAATTGTTTTTTATTTTTACTGCCCTTTCTAAAAGGTAAGCCCATGAGGACAGGAGTGTGTTTGACTGTTTTATTCACTACTAT
Source organism: Carlito syrichta (assembly GCF_000164805.1). Taxonomy (NCBI): domain Eukaryota; kingdom Metazoa; phylum Chordata; class Mammalia; order Primates; family Tarsiidae; genus Carlito; species Carlito syrichta. Next base: position 344,652 of record NW_007252943.1, read on the forward strand.
ATCTCCAGCAGCTAGAACGGTCTCAACAAAAGCCTAGATTTTGTTGAATACTGATCTATTAAGCTTCCACCAGCCATCCATGCCCTTTCCTGACTCTGTGCTATTACACCACACACGTTGCTCCTTGCTGAAAACTGTCATCCTACCTTTGAGTCTGGGGCCTCACTCTGTCGCCCAGGCTGGCGTGCAGTGGTACCACCACGGCTAACTGCAGCTTCAACTTCTTCAGTCTACCGAGTAATGGGACTACAGGTGCGCACCACCACGACCTATTTTTTTTTTTTTTTCCCGTAGAGACGAGGTCTCGCTATGTTGACCAGGCTGGTTCGA
>NW_007252943.1:345001-356523 GCF_000164805.1 Carlito syrichta
CCCCCCCCCCCCCCGTGTGCCTTTGCGAGAACTTGGCAGGCTCACCGGAACCGTCTGCAGGCTCCCGCCCCCCGCCAGCCTCCAGGGAAACCTCCTTCCCACCCGGCCCCATGCCCTCACCCATCCGCAGGTCGCGGGCCGCGGCCCCGGGCCCCAGGTCCCCGCTGTCCTCCCCGCCGTCCCGGGTCCCGCGGGGACGTCGGGCCACTGCCCGGGAGCGGGGCTTGCACGCCGGCATCAGCTCACTTATGGCCCGAACGACGAGTGGCGCGACTTCCGCTCGCGGCGGCTCCCGCCCCGCCCCTTCCGGCGCTCCCGGGAGGCGGTTTCCACGCGATGATGAATGGACAGAAAACAGACCGCGCGGCCAGCGGTCAGGGAGCCCGGCCCAAAGGAGAGCCCGCTCCGAAGACTGTCGCAACCTTCTGCCGCGTCGTATGGCGTTGGCTTCCGCGCTCAAGAAGCTGGGGTCAGGCCTTGGTGGCATGTGGTTTCTCAATACTCCTGGCTGAGAAGCCACAACCTCAGGGGTGCCCGGCCTGAGCACCCTGCCCCCACTGCGAACTCCTGCCATCTCCACCTTATTCCACAAAAACACATCACACGCTTGGAGGTTTTAATTCATTTTTATAAAATCTGAGCTGGCTGAGCTTCAGGATACAGCAACAGCTCAGGGAAGGGTGGGATTATCTGCTGGTCCCCCCCCCCCAAATCGGGAGAAGGAGATTTCATGCCAACAGCTGTTAACTCCTTTCAGCTCCCAGTCAATGCTCATGGCTCAAGCAGGGGGAGATGGTGGGCACAGAGGAAGGGGGAAGCTCCTGAGGGCCAGACACTGCTTGCTTCTCCCTTCTCCCCATTCCCTTCCCAGCAGAGCTTGGCTGGCCTGGGGCACAGAGCAGAGGCCCAGGAGCGGTTGGAGGGAGGTGGATGGGGACAGAGCACCAAGGGGAAGGGGCCCTCGGCCCAAGGGGGGAGGAACCTGGCCCTCCCCCCACAGCTCCCCACTGAATTCACAGCACAGAAAACACCTCTAGTCCAACAACTCCATATGGAAGTATACCAAGTCCAGGGTCCAAAGGGGCAGGCAGGTGAGAGAGGTGGGCAGGGGCAGAGAAGACAACAGCAGGCTCAGGAGGGGAGGTGGCAGAAAGTTCCTCCTATCCATGGGAGGAGACGATGGGGCGACTGATATTGCTATTGGTGGTCATGGCATTCAGCTCCCACCTGGAAGGCCAAGAATGAGAGGCAGAAAGAACAGAAGGAACAGCTCCCACCCCAAGCCCAGAATTGCATGAATAAAGCTAAGAACACATCAGTCCCTCCAACTTCCTAAAGCTCAACCACCCACAGCCACCTCTTCCTTATAGACCTACTAGATTTAACAATCAGATACCACCCACCACCAAATCCAACACCACCCACTCCTCTACCTCCCAGGTCATGTGGATTTCCTGTTTATGTTTATACATCTATTCCTGTGTCCAAGCACCTAGGTTCCACGTACACGTGTCAGTAAACACCCCAACCTACTTTTTCTGCTCTGCTCAGATCCAACTGGACAGCCCCTCCACCTCACCTCCACCAAGAATGCCCATTTTTGCTCTCATTCTACTATGGCACTGACTCAGCGTTCTTCCACCCTGAGGCCTTCCCCACCCTTCCCACCATATTGAAACTACATCCCTTTCTTTCAACAATTCTTTCACTCTACAAAGATTTACCAAGTATCTCCTTATGCCAAAATCCTAAACAATCTTGGTATTAGGTACTTGCACATGTATCAATCTTGGGCCTGCCTGGGATCCATTAGTTCAGCCTTGCATACCCTGTGTCACCAAATACTGAATACACAGACCCTCAGCAAATAAGACTTAAACTGAACTGATGCAAGGAGAGGGAAGTATCTCAGAATGACCCAGAAGGGCAAACTTACACACAAAGTAACATTCACTGCTTGACTTGAACCTAAGAATGGAATTCAAAGGGAAGTAGCCAGGACCTCTCTTAATTCTGGAACTAATGGGATCCAGAGGCTCCTAAACTAGGAGCTAGGTTCTAATATTTAATCAGTTGTTCTCAGCATTTCAACAAAAATAAGTGTATAAGCTCAAGTCTCAGAAAGTGATGTTTCTGAGGCTGGATTGAAAAATTGGATTTTTTTCACATAATTTACCTTGCTGACAGTTTTATTATATGACTACTGTACCTTCACCTCCTTCCATCTTATTTCCCACAAGTACACTACATCCCCAGCAGAACAAAAACATCTGAGACCAAGCTAATCAGGTCACGCCTGTGCTGCCTGCCTGCACACCGTCACCCAATCCCTCCTTTCCAATCACTTGCTGTACCTGATGTCATGGGGCAAACAGGACTGGTCCAGGTTATACTGAATCACAGCCAGTTTGCACAGAGTCTTCAGACTAGGACCTTTAAGGGAGGAAGTGGGGGAAGGAAATTGTTAAAGCTGAAGAAAGGGTCCAGTCCTGAATACCATTACCCAAAGACTGCTGGCAGGAGCATCTCAAGAATAACTGTACTTACTAAAGTCCAAAATGTGTAAGTCAGAATGATCTATGAGGTCAAACTCATCTCCCAGGCCTTCCTCAGGAGACGGACTGTAGGGATCAAAAGAGAAATGAGCCAGGCACACTGGCTCACGCCTGTAATCCCAACACTTTGGGAGGCAGAGCCAGAGAATTGCCAGAGCCCAGGGGTTTGAGGCCAGCCTGGGCAATCTGGTGAGATCTCAGCTCTACGATAAATCAAAAAATTAGCCAGGCATGGTGGCACACACCTGTGGTTCCTGCTACTTGAAAGGCTGAGGCAGAAGGATTGCCTGAGCCCCAGAGGTAGAGGCTGCTGCGGTAGTCATGAGCGTGCCACTGCACTCCAGCCTGGGTGAGAGAGTGAGACTGACTCAAAAAAACCCAAAAAACAAAGAGAAATGAAGGTAAAAGAAAAACTACCCACAAGACCCTCTTGGTCGAATATCTCCCACTCTCCTTTTAGTCACAGACTTAGGCCCTTCCCTGAGCCCCTCCCCTTTTTTCTCCTTACCTGGTACCCCCAAAGAGGACAATCTTATCACCAACAATACAGCAGCACTGGCGCCGGCGGGGACATGGCCCCTTCCCCTTCGGTTCAATCTTTTTCCAGGTAAAGGACACTAAAGAGAAATTTATTATGGAAGTTCAATACCTGCCCAGTCCAGATCTCTCTTCTCTATCCCCTATCCCCTCACCTCCTCAGGATCATTCTTTTCTTTTCCTCCCACCTCAATTGCTCCTTGTTCCTCCCCTAAAACCAGGGTTTTTTACCAGGGTTAAACTTCCAGAGGTCATGGAAGTGTCGATTCAGCCTTGCATTATAGCCACCAAAGATGTACAGCTCCCCGTTATAGCCAACTGGAAGGAGAGAGGAATGTCAAGAGTGTGAGGAGAACAGGAAGGAAGACTCCACAGGGAAGTAACAAATACTCACATGCTGAGTGGCTCCGGCGCCCCTCGGGCAGCACTGGAGTGGGTGGACAGTCCAGCCAGGCCTCAGTTCTGGTGTCAAAGACGCGAATGCGGTTGCAGTAAATCTCATTGTTTGAATGGAATGGCCCAAAGCGGTCGGCACGACCCCCAAAGACATACATGTGACTGCCCAGCATTGTAGCCGAGTGGAAGTCCCTCCAACGTGCAGGGTTGCCCTGCATAGGGGCAGAGAGACGGGGTGAGAGGGTCAGCACAAAGGGATCCGCTCTCACTGTCTGAGCTTCCTATGATTTCTTCAATGGAGGGTGGGGATCTGGGAGAAAGAAGAAAGGGCGGACCTTTGTACAGATAAGAGTCCACGTCATAGTACTGGTATCCAGCTTGTGAATATCATTGGAAAAACAGTCTGCCTGAGTGGCAAGAGAAAAGAAAAGAAGGAGTCAATGGTCACTCCCTGACCTTCCATTCTTCACCTCAAAACCTGCAAATAAGCCCAAGCCTCCCATTCCACCACTTAAATTCCCCTTCTGCTTTCTCATTTCCACCCTAAACTTCTAGCTTCTTCCCAGACCTACCAGCTGCTCATAGCCCCCGAAAATGTACATGATCTTGCCCAGGACACAAGCTGAATGTCCATCACGGGCCCCAGGAACTGTTCCTGATACTCGGGGAGTGGACCACTTGTGAGTATCTAAAAGAAGTGAGAGAATGGCCCAGATAAGCAACCTCCAACACTCCCTCCTAAACTACAGGGTGCCCTATTCCCCAGCCCCCCTACCCAGGCCTTTCCCAGGCCCCTGAGGCACCATTTGGCAGAATGTAGCCTCTCTGAGACCGATACTCACTGACGTCAAAGGCATACAGCACATTGCAGGCCCCTTCGGTGTCATTCCGTCCGCCCCAAAGGAAGACCGTGTCATCGATGAGGACGGTTGAGTGTCCATACCGCATGTAGGGTACCACAGGAGCCTGTCCACGGATGGCAGGCCTCACTGGGGGCAGCTTTGTCCAACGCAAGGACACTGTGGGCATAGTTCTGCTCAGCTGTCTCCCTACAGGTTGTCCACCCTTCCCCAAACCAGATATTTGTCTCCAATCCCCTTGGCCCCAGGATCCACCACTGAACCTCATTCAGCCACCCATTCCCCTCCCAAATGTGGGCACCCGGGGACAGCCCCAACACTGGCTTACCTGCATTGAAAATGTGCACATCTATCTGACGCAGTGTCTCATAGTCTTCACCAGAGCAGTAACCCCCAAAGGAGTATACCCGATGCCCAACAGCCACTGCAGCATGATTCACCCTGCGGGGCCCGCCCTCCAGGTGCACTGTCCACCGTAACATCCCCTGGACCACAGGTTACAGCAACATGCCCCCCCGGCACGGCCTGCTGCCTCTGCTACCTGCACACAAGTTAGGGCCACAGGCTCCTCAGACAAGGCTTCTGTCTGGTTCACCGTGCCTCTGCCCAGGACCAGCCCTTGCCTCCAAGTGTCACCCTGGTGGCCCTCCCACACCAGGGACACTAGTCACAGCTCAGGTGGTTGGCCCTGCCCCAAGGAAGCTGCCGAGGTCAGGGAGCTAGCCCTGGCCCAGTATTCTCTAACAGCTAAGGGTGGGGCCACTCCAACCTGACTGCCAGCTCAGCATCTGCTGATCATAGTTGGCCCCTACTCATGGAGGCTCTACCTTGTCCTTGGCTTGGCACAAACAAAAAGCCCCCTTCGCAGACTGGGTGTCTCTTGTCTCTGGCTCTGCTCTGCTTACTGCCACCTCTCTAAGAATCTCTGTGTTCTTTAAGGTGGGGAAAGGGATCTCAAAATACTCACAGCTATTAATAGCCCAACCAGCCCCAGACAGTCCATTGAAAGCTGGCATGAATACTTCAACACAGAAGAGTTTTTAGGTTTTTAGAATGGAACAATCCCCCTACCCACCATAGGGTGAGATTGATCCAGGCCAGTGTCCTCCACATCACCATGGTTTGTTAGCCCCTCACAGGGAGTTCTTGTCAAACTGAGCTGTTATCAGGGTCAACCAGGGCCCCCCACAGGCACAAGGAGTTCCTCTGACAGCTGTGCCTGGTATGCCACCAGGACTAGGAACTTAAGCCAGGAGGGTATGTGTATGCTTGGGGGTGGGGGTAGGGAGGAAGAGTTTTCTCCTGCCATTTCCCGAACCCTACTACTGTGGTAGAAAACCAAGACATTTCCAGCAGCTCTTCCCCTACTTGAGTCCCTGAAAAGGGGACGAGAGTGCACTGGAAAGGGGAAGGGAGGTAAAAATGTCCCTGGGCAGGACAAGAGAAAAACCCAGTATGAGAAGTCTCTTAAAGATAATCTGCCAATCTAGCAATAATGGGTGCATTTGAGGGATCTTGCAGGCAAAATCCTCTTGCAACTGGCAATGCCTTTGCTGGCAGGCACCTGCTGGGCTTGGGTGGATCATCTGCTCCCTGTTCAAGAAGCCCTGGCAGAGGGAAGAGCCAGACAAAACCTCAGGCACAAAAACAGCTCAAATAAGGGAGGCCCTTGCAGGAAAGAGTCAGAGCTTTCAGCTGGCTTGCTAGTCCCACCCACCCAACCTCCCCCAACCCAACACCCTGCTTTAAATAGTTACCATGCCCAACCTGAAATAGCCCCAGCAGGAAGCTACTCTCACTTCATTACTCCTGCTCTCAATCCAAAAAATCTTGGATCTGGGCTTATGGAGGCAGGAGGTCGAGGGGCTTAAAAATGGAAGTCCTTCATGTTCCCTCATAGCCTCTATTTTCCTCTTTGGATATGTCAAGATGAAGTAAAAAAGGCACAGAAGAAGAGTCAAGCAATTCCAGTCAAAGCTTCTCCTCCCTAAGAACAACTCGAACTCAAGGAGGACAAGCCTCCAGGGTCGTCCCAATTCTCCATCACTACAGCATTCCCAAGCTTCTTCGATTCCCTTAATGTATCTACCCCCTTCCCTGGTTTCATGCAATCCTCACTCCCCATTTTTGGCCTTTCATGATCTCCGGAGGGCTTTGCAGTTTTCTCATTTTTCCTTCTCCCACCACTCCAAGCTCCACCCAACAGCCCTCCATTTTCCCACCTCCACTAAGGGGGGAAAAACTGACAGGCACTGACCAGACATTCTTCCCTGAATATGACTCTATCCCTGTCTTCTTCCAAGCATCCCAGCCTCCCCTTCCTAACAACGCCAGACACCCCCCTCCGCTCCCATCCTGCTCAGCTTCCCCGTTCTTCTCAAGCCTGTCTTCCAGTTTCCTTCATTACCTCCTCCAGCCACCAGGTCTCTCCCACCCGTATCCTCACCATCCTCCCCCAGCACTGCTTGCCCCATTAACACTCTCCTTTCCCATCATCCCAACAGCTCCCTCCCCACCCCCACCGCATCACTCTCAGGCCCCTCCCCCGCAGCTCCAGCTCTAGACATGGGCGTCCCCAGCCCTTTCAATCCTTCCCTGCCCCTCAACCCATCTCAGGCTACCTGCCAGGCCGGGCCGGGGCGGGACCGCGAGTCCGCGAGCTGCCTGCAGCCTTGAACCCGTTGCGCACCAACCGACGCCCGGGTTTCCACCGAGATAAACACAGCCAGGTTCGGTCCTTCCGGCGGGCGGCGGAGCGCGCACGCGCAGTCGGCGCTCAGCTCCCGAGGCCTTCGGGAACTTGTAGTCCACAGGTTTCCAGAAGGACTGGCGGGCTGTGGAGTGGGCGGGAAGCGAAGGAGAGGTTTTGCGCATGTGCAGCTGTGTGTCCAGCCCGAAGGGCTCACCGGGTAATGCAGTCTTTGTATTGTGGACCGGGGGGGTGACGGAGGCGGGGCAAGGGACGGACGCCTCGTCCTAGCTCGCGTCAATCGTGAGCCTGAGGCGGGGCTGGAGGACTTGGGCGAGCCCCGCAGGTCCAGCCCCGCCGGAAGTGAAGGTGCGGGTCCGGTGGCCGGCTCTGAGCGGGTGAGGCGCGCGGCTACACCCGCGCCGAGAATCGGCGGGGGTGGGTGGGCGACGCTGCGGCTGGGGCCGTATGAGGGGGAGGCCTAGGGCCTGGAGGGCGTTTGTGAGGCGGTACAGAAGGGAACTTATAGAAGAGGGGAGAAGGGGGCGGTCGTCTGGTGACCTGGGGTCCCAAGATCGGGGTGGGGCGTGGTGGGGGAGCCGGCGATCTGGAAGGGGTGCCTTTCAGGAGGTGGCCAGGCCTTTGGCTGGGCTGTTTATTTAGGAGCTGGCGGAGCAAGACGGGTGGGGCCCAATTTAAGAGGGGCCTTTCGAGGGAACGAGAGGCGTGGGGAGCAGGCCCGGAGGGGAAGAGAGTGCAGAAATCTTAGAGAGGGAAGTTGGTTTTGTGGACATCGGAAACCGTAAGGAGGTGGATGAGGGGTGAGGGTGGGTCTGGTTTCATCCAGTCCCTATCCTTCCGCCTCCCTGTTCTTGCAGCCCCTGCCCGGATGGCAACAGTAGTTCTAGGGGGAGACACCATGGGCCCTGAGCGTATCTTCCCCAACCAGACCGAGGAACTGGGACCACATCAGGGCCCTTCAGAAGGCACTGGGGATTGGAGCAGTGAGGAGCCTGAGGAAGAGCAGGAGGAAACGGGGACAGTCCCAGCTGGCTACTCCTACCAGCCCCTAAATCAAGATCCTGAACAAGAAGAGGTGGAACTGGCACCAGTGGGGGATGGAGAAGACGTAGTTGCTGACATCCAGGATCGCATCCAGGTATGGTGGAGGAAGGATTGTACCTGAGCAGGTGAAGCTGAGGTCCCTGAAAGGCTGGACCCGAACTGTCTTTTCTGGCTCTACAGGCCCTAGGGCTGCATTTGCCAGACCCCCCATTGGAGAGTGAGGATGAAGATGAGGAGGGAGCTACAGCATTGAGCAATCACAGCTCTATTCCCATGGACCCAGGTAAGAGATCATTCTTTAACTCTGAATTATGAGGAAACGGACTGGTTGGAGTCAGCGGAAGGAAGTCGCAAAGGAACACCCTTATTCCTGCAAAGATAGTTTGTAGACTAAGATTTTGGAGACTTCAGAGTCCAGCTGATATGCTACACTTGGGGATAGAGTCCAGCTGATATGCTACACTTGGGGATAGACAGGCTTGCCTAGAAATAGCAAGATGCATTTGGTGACTCTACCAGCTTAAGGGTTCTGGGTTGATTCTAGGAATGGAGAGGGGAGCTGGTCCCACTGTTTCTATTCCCTAACTGGCCTCTGCCTGTGATTTCAGAACATGTAGAGCTGGTGAAAAGGACGATGGCTGGAGTGAGCCTGCCTGCGCCAGGGGTTCCTGCCTGGGCTCGGGAGATATCGGATGCCCAGTGGGAAGACTTGGTACAGAAAGCCCTCCAAACCCGGCAGGCATCCCCTCCTTGGAAGTGACCACATTGAGAGTTGCCTTATCTCCCTACATTCCTGCCCAGAACCAGCATAAGACTGAACACATCCCTGGTTGTAATGTTCATCTCCATCCTCCCCATCTCCCTTTCCACATCAAGGCAAAACCAGACTACTTCTCAGAGACCCACTTTATTCAGTTCTGTACATATGGGGACATCGGCCAAGCCCAACCCTCCTTAGCATGTATCACTCTGTGGAGAATAAAGCACCCTATGTACACAGCCAAGAGCCGCACTGCCTGTGCCCCTGGAACCTGGGTCCAGCCCTCCACAGACCCTTGCCCCTCCAAGGTGCCTAAAAGGGACAAGTGAGGACCTGCCCAGCATCATCACAAACAAGGAAATAAATAGGTGTTGGCAGGAGCCATGCTTCGTGCACTGCTCCCTGCTTCCTTCTAGCTTTGGGAACCAACAGCACAGGAAAGCAGTCAGCTCCAGGGTGGTCCCTTCCATGTTTGTGATCCCAGGGCTGCTGCTCACCAAAGAGGGGGCACAGGGTAGGGTGTTTGCTCATCGCCCTCCTTTGGTCCATCTGGGCCCTATATTCATTATTTATTGTCCATAGTCTATGCTTTTTTTCCTTTTGACCTCCCATGTGGTCTTGGTTAGGCACAGGGTAAGAGGAAATAATACAACCCACCAGCCTGCACACTGCTGGGGCCCGTTTGTGCTGCTGCGGGTTGGCTTCCCTCCAGCTACTCACTCCAGGAGCCAATGGGGCTTCACATAACTTTGGTGAGAGTAATCTCCTGCTATTCCCTACATGCCTCTGCAGGGGAGAGAGAAGAAGAGAGACACCTGGAGTTCAAATGTGCATGATGGGAAGAGTAGAGGAGCATATGTATTCCTGCGTATTTCTCAGAGCAGCCTCAGGTAGCTGTGGGGTTAGGAGGAGAGGGCTAGGCATCCCCAGGTTGTCTGAACACTGAGCATCTTAGTGCTCAGCTTGTCTGTACTAGCCACAGGAAGGCATGAACACCTTTTGGGGAGAAGAGGGACCACTCTGTGGGTGTCCCTGCTTCAAGTGCCCGCTTCCCTCTCCCTAGAGTAGCTAGAGAGGTGCTACTTTGCCCCAAGTCAGTCAGTAGGGAGTAGAGGGAGGGCTGGGGCAGCGTCCCAGGGCTGAGTGGGCTGTGGCCCTGTTGTGGGAGGTAAGGGGGTCAGAGAGCCTCCTGGCTGGCAGTTAGGAATTCTTCCGCCCGCTTGTGTGCCTCCAGTGCCTTGATGGTGTACACATCCTGGGGCAGCTCTGACTTCCTCCGAAGCAGCACTTTCTCCTTCTTGATGTCCTTTAGCATCTATGTATGAATAGGGAGAAGGCAAGCAATGGTGACCAATTCCAGTAGTGAAATATATTGTTTCCTCTCCATATTCTTCGGCTCTGCTGCTCTTGTCTCCTCTCCCGTTCAGAGCTATTATTTCTGTTTCACACCCCTGCCCCCATGCCCTCCCACCTGCACGGCCTCAGTCTCCACCGTCCTCTTCAGAAGCTGGATGTCCTCTGCCGTGGGGGTCTCTGTCTCCATGGAGTACACAGGGGGCAGTGGTGGAGGAGCTCGAAACATGGGATACTGAGAGTGAAAGGAGGCATGGACAAGCAGTGAGAGCCACTCCGAGAGTCTGTGAGCCTGTTTGCCTCATACTCCTCTTCCAACGGCACCCCTAGCTGGACATGGGGCCCTCAGTTCAGGGCAGTGGCAAAAAAATCTCACCTGGGGATTAAGCCGGGCCAGCTCCTCGATTTTTTGCCACATCTCTTCCCTTTCCTTCATTCGGAACCGGCCCCTGAGAAAGCAAAAGTAGGATTGGGGTGGGGCTTGCAAGAAGCAGAGTGAGCTGGTGGTAGATGAAAATCCCCTGGGGAGAGAGATAACTTACTTCTGCTTCTCTGCCTTATACTGTTGTGTGCAGTCATCAAACAGCTTCTGATTCATTTCCATAAACAGCTTCAGAGCATTATAGATTAGTCCATGGATTGTCCTGCCACCCAGAAGAAAGATGAGGTATAGGTCAGAGCCTATCCTTAGCACCACAACCCCAATTTGTTCTCTTTAGGGGTATCTCTGCTAAGAGCATTCTCATTTCCTACTTGCATTTTACAGACCTCTATGTATAAGAAAATACCTTTGGCTAAATCATATGACTCGAGACTAGAATCTCATGGTCTTTACAAATATTGGTCTACCTGTCCATCCTTCCCCCAGCCCATGCTCCAAGTCCTACCTTCTTTCTACCATTCTTTAACCCACACTATTAGCCCCCAGCAGCATGATGAACTGCATCTGAATCACACTGTGCTTGCTTTTAGCAGAATAGTCCTTTCACACCTCTGGGATTCTTTTTTTTGAGTTGGAGTCTCACTCTGTTGCCCAGGCTGGAGTGCAGTGGCATGCTCACGGCCACCACAGCCTTGACAGCTGGATTAGGCGATCCTCCCGCCTCCATCTTCCAAGTAGTTGGAAATGCAGGCATGTGCCACTACACCCAGCTAACTTTTTGGTTTATTGTAGAGACAGGGTCTCGCCAAGTTGTCCAGGCTGGTCTCAAATCCCTGAGCTCAGGCAATCCTCTTATCTCCGCCTCCCAAAGTGCTGGGATTACAGGCGTGAGCCACTGTGTCTGGCTCTGGGATTCTTTTTTTTT